>NC_044062.1:1482025-1487025 GCF_902167405.1 Gadus morhua
TTGGACTCTCTAAATATGTGTTGCAGCATATGCGTTTGTGTTAACTACCCCCCGCTGTAACAAATGTCAGGTTTTGTCAGAAGTTGCCTGAAAACAGTTAGAGTACAAGGAATCAACTGTACTTTTAATGGAGTAACTCAGTGATGGAGACTTACATGGATGAAACATAGAATGAGTGTTTGGAACAGCAACAGCATTCCTCAGCGATTTTGTTTATGCATATTACACAATACTCATCACACATCAGTAAAATTACGCTTAGCTACACTCTAAATATTTAGTGGTATGCATTTCAAGTCTAATGCAGTGTGCATGTGCTTATGAGTGTGTGGGAGCTTGTGTGTATATATTTTAGTGTGTGTGTGTGTGTGTGTGTGTGTGTGTGTGTTGTGTGTGTGTGTGTGTGTGTGTGTGTGTGTGTGCGTGTATGTGGTGCGTGTGTGTGTGTGCGTGCGTGTGTGCGTGCGTGTGCGTGTGTGTGTGTGTGTGTGTGTGCGTGCATGAGTGTGTGTGCGTGTGTGCGTGTGTGCGTGTGTGTGTGTGTGTGTGTGTGTGTGTGTGTGTGTGCGTGTGTGTGTGTGTGTGTGTGTCCATGTGGGGTACGCCAGCGTGTGTGTCATTGTATGTGCTACCCAACACATGTTTGTTTGCGAGTGAGCGATGGTGTGTGGGGGACCGATACGTCTGGGGCGGGTGTTTTGACTGGTCAAGGCTGCTCCATAAAGTCCTCCAGGAAATGAATAGTGGAACAACACGGCTCGCAGCGCTGCTGCTTTCCATTTGACATCCAGGGCCGTTCACCCCGCTGGGTGTGTGCTGGCCGGGCTGTGCTAAGAAAAGGGTGATGTCGTCATAGACTTACTCAAGCCTATGCAGTCCTACACTTAACAACGTAGGCCAGGACTCTGCGATTGAGCTCCACATTAGCTAGCATGAAGCTATAGAAGGCCCATTTGTACAAGTCGTACCCCTGAGATCCCAATCTCGTGAATTAAAGAGCAAATCACAAGCTGGTCTGGCCTCTAAAGGGTCCTTGACAGCCATGCATGCCACTACCACCAGCCCCCCATTCGTTTCACAAACGACTTTGACATTTAAACCTGTACAAAATAAACACACACTCGCCTAGAAAAACCGATTACCGTTTGTCCAGTTTAAAATACAAACAACTGGACCGTTAACAACCGCGCTTAACCCTGATGAGGTGGAGAATCAACCAGGCCGCCCTCTGCGCTTCCTATTCCGATCCTTCATCGTTTACCCTTGTCATGGTCCAGGGCAACGGTAACCTTATGGTGAAACAACAATATTTTTGAATGGTGGCATTCTGTATTCTGCCTTCTCTCTCCCTCATGAGGTCGTGCTAAATGAACGCTACATGATGCATGTACACTATTAGCACTTGTTTACAGAAGAAACCACGACCCTACGTCACTGGCCATAATAGATTAGGCGCCAGTGGGTGCAGATATGTGCGTGTGTGTGCATTTGTACGTGCGCGCGTGCGTGCGTGCGCGCGTGCATGTGTGTGTGTGTACTGTGCACGTACATGGCTATGTGTGTTTGTTTATGCAGGGGATCAAGTCCATAATGTACCCATGTATTTTTACATTTTAATATGTGTACCAACAGATTTTTACAAAAATATATTTTTAGATGTCTGAGGGTGTTTTCTAGTTTTGTAAACCAAATACTAGCACACAACTATTGACATAAGAATAATGAAAACATATTCCATAACAATCCACCCCAACAACAAACACCCCGTCTAGATAGACACGGGAACGCTAACAGACGCTAGGGAAGGTTGCTGCGGTCCCTCTTCAACAATAAGAGAGCCTTAGTGCATCAGGGGTCACTCCCAGATGTGCTTATTCATCACCACGGGGGTCACAGCGGCAGAGGTCAGGAACACACGGCTTTAAGACCACCGCATTCGACCATGAAATCGGAACATGGTCCCGTGTCAGGCACCGCTTAGAGATGACTAGTCAACAAATACAAAAACAACCCCCCCCGGCCCCCCGGCCCCCCCCAACAAAGAGGTGATAAACAGTTCTGGCCTCAGTCCCTGTTGTTCTGGGAAAGCTGTTGGACTCTTGGACATGTATCAAACCCCCCTTGTGTTATTTATACAGTTTGAATAAATCAGATTCAGACTGGAATAAAAAAAATAAAAGTTTTGTTTGTAAAACAGTTTTGTCCTTCAACTCTCAGACGGGGTTTGTTTGACGTTTCTTTTTACGATTTGACCCCCACGCTTTGGGACGGACTAGTGGATTGTGATGGACTTCATTCAGCGGGCCCGGGTGTTGTGACTGGGCAGATGTTGCGTTCCGCCTTCTGAAGCCCGTGGACGGAGGGTAAGTCTTCAGCGTGGGTGTCTCGTTAGCGTGGACACACAGAGGTCCGATCCCAGCGGCGGCTCGCTCCACCTGGAACAACAGAGGGCTCCTCTGGTAGTCGTCCATCATCACAGCCTCGCTCTGCTAGCTGCACCGCCACAACGCCACAACGCCACGACGCCACGACGCCACGACGCCACGACGCCACGACGCCACGACGCCACGACGCAACGACGCCACAACGCCACGACGCCACGACGCCACGACGCCACGACGCCACGACGCCACGACGCCACAACGCCACAACGCCACAGCGCCACAACGCCACAACGCCACAACGCCACGACGCCACGACGCCACAACGCCACGACGCCACAACGCCACGACGCAACGACGCCACGACGCCACAACGCCACAACGCCACGACGCCACGACGCCACGACGCCACGACGCCACAACGCCACGACGCCACGACGCCACAACGCCACGACGCCACGACGCCACGACGCCACGACGCCACGACGCCTTCCCCGCACACGCCCTCTCTCCTTTAATATTATAGTCCCGCTGACCTGTTCAACCCTCAACTCCTCCCCCCCTGCTCTCCCCCCCCCCCCCCCCCCCCCATCATTCTTCCCATTCCTTCCCATCTCCCTCCTCCGGTCCGGGGGTTCACCTTTGACCTTTGGACCTCTCGGTCTCAGTCGGGGCCGTGCATCCAATCGAACCCTTCGAGAAATATGGATTACTTTGTTGTCGTGGCGACCGCTCCTCATTAAAGTATTAACCCCCTGCTCCTCCTCCTTGATGTAAAGCGGGTCGAGGGTTATCCGGGGTTGGGGGGGGGGGGTGGGGTCGGGGGGGGGGGGGGGGGGGGGGGGGGGCAGCCGTGCGTTTTATTGGCCGGCAGTGACCCTGCTGAACGGGCGCGTTCTGTGTGGTCAGCCGGGGGTCAGGGGTCGCGGAGGGGTCAGGGGAGGGCAGGGAGAGGTTAAGAGCGGACTCACCAGCGCCCCGGAATACCGGCAAACAGAGATCAATCTCCACGGAGACGTCCCCGAGCCGTCACTCTGACACGGGTCGCGCCGCCGTCCATCTTTACTCAATCAGTGGGCGGAGGGAGACCACCACGGACTGAACTCTGGGTCCCCCCCCCCCCCCCCGGGTCACCTGCTGTCTCCATCAGACCCCCCCCAGGTTCGGGTCAGGGTTATGGTCGGACCGCACCTAAATCTAAATCCTTCCTCCTTTACTCAATTCTTTGTGGGCTGTTCTAACAAAGAAGACTGATTTGATTCTGCTTCCTACACCCTTTGGTTCTGTTCAGTCGGAACCCGCGACGTTAAGGGCCTCATTACTTAGGGCCCGACTGCCCGACTGCTTCTGTTGAGCACGGACAGACGGACGAATGGGACAACAGTGTAATCAGACAACCACACGGGCTGCACGTCCTCCCCTTGTGCTGCAAGGCTTTAGGTTACAAAGGCTTAGATGCTTAACTCAGATGCAGACACACAAACACACACACACACACACACACGCACGCACACACACACACACACACACACACACACACACACACACACACACACACACACGCACACGCACGCAGGCATTTGCTCTTTGTTATTTCTAAAACAGCAGCCATTTATTTTATACTTATTAAGCCATTTAGTATGCGGATCAAAGCGTAAACCCTTCCTGTCTTTCTCCCGTCCTCCCTGTCTCCTCTCGTAAGCCTCCATCATTAGGATGTGTACATCATCTTCCATACAACAGTTTACATCCATAGCTCTGGGAATTCAAGCATGAGGCGATAGCAGCCCCCCCACGGAGCTCTGAAGGGAAAGAACGTTATCCAGGGGTCACACAGCACTTATTGAATGAATATTTCAGTTTGGGTGAAACGTATCCATTTCCATAGCGTCCATTGCATTCCCCCAGGACAGCGTATAAACTAATACTGTATGTTCTCCTTCATCCACGTGTCATTTTATCTAAATAAAGAATGAATCTTCCTCTGACGCAGGAATGTCGATGTGTGTATGTATTTTGGCACATTGAATCCCTATGGAATCTGGACGCCTTGAAAACAAATGGGACATGCAGGGATTCTTTCACGCATGTTAATCCGTAAATACAAACATGTGTTACGTTTTGGGTGCCATTGTAGCACTTCTTGTTCATCATAATCCTTGATAGGAATCTCAGAAAATACCAAAAGTAATTCTGAATGTAAATGAAAACTGTATTGAAAAATACATTATTGCAGTCATATGTCGAGTTGTATTCATTTAATATCCCAGTTACGTATCCACCAGAAGAACAATGCATCTTTTGCGTGTATTTCTCTGCTTCCAATAAGTAATATCCCGTGCATGGGAGTTTCTGTTACGAGCTAAAGCTTTCAAGTCCACAGTGACTGCTTCTTCTGTCCTAACCTTCATCCTGCTCCTTTGTGTCTTGTGTTGTTAGGTTACCAGCTGTGTGTTAACAACACATGCTGCAGTGAGACACTTAGCCTGTGAGCCCTGCAGCCCTCACCTGCATGGTCGGACACAACAGACAAGGAAGTACGTCATTATACAACAGACACCTCTTTTGAGATCGACAATATTGGCAGCGATACTTTATCTATGATGAAGTATTTTATCA
>NC_044062.1:1497025-1499525 GCF_902167405.1 Gadus morhua
TCACATGCACACAATCACATCAAAATACACACACACGGTCGCACATACACGCAGACACACGCACACACACGCACGCACACACACACACACACACAAACACACATGTTCACGCAAACACACAGGCACACACACTAACACACTTAAAAAATATCCACAAACACACACACACACACACACACACACACACGCACGCACACACACACACACACACACACACACACACACACACACACACACACACACACACACACACACACACACACACACACACACACACACACACACATTCATACATGCCTCAAAAGCACCTCCCCATAATTGCACATATTGTCCCTCATATATGCTTTATTTCATGCGCACACACGCACACGCACAGGGACATAAACACACAGACACACACACTCACAAATACACACACACAGACAATAAGCTTACAGTTGCACGTCCCGATGTCACAAATAATAAAATATTTATTCTGAAGATGCAGATGTTTATATCATGTGCGTAAAATGCTTCAAAAGCTTGAAAATACAAACGTCATATTCGCAGATATGTAAACTCAACCCAGTTCAGCAAATGCGAGGTTTTATGTGCGCAGAATGGGAAGAACGGAGGGAACTTTATAAGGAGGTTGTATGTATTAAGGATCATTGCAGGTTTTACGATGAATCATCTGTATCGTTTCTTCACACCAGCGTGGCGTTTGGGGGGATGTTGCTGTTTGAGGGCGCGTATTTCCTGGATGCAATGCTGTTCATGTGTTTACCGTGAGTACACAACCTGTCTTCATCCTCCATTAGGCGAGACACCAGTTCAGAGACACACATAATAAATCCAGGAGTAATGACAAACACAAACACACATCAGATCACCGACACAAATGAAAGATTTAACTGTCAAAAAAGACGTCGATGTCAGCCAACCAATCAAAAGCAATGGCCACTGGCCCAATTTACACTCTGAGATCCCCTCATCTGTTTGTTTCCTGTCCCCCCACCCTGATAATAGCTGTCCGCCCGACTGGCGGGTGTTTGTGCTGTGGGGGAAGATGGCTGGAGTAGGGGGCTTCCACAAGTTCCTGTACTACTCCATCATGTCTCTGGTGTGCTTCCTGCACCCCGTGTTGGTTTGGCACGCGGTGATCCCAGGTACAATGACTCTGCCAGGTAACAGCCGCCAGCGACCCGTCGCCTAGACCACCAGATGCTGTCGGCCTCAGTATGTTCAGTATGAGATGAGTTAAGGTTGTAGGCTGCTTTATTGCTACAGGACAGCAGGCAGTTATGAAAGGACACGAGACATTGATTTTACACCGGACACAGCTAAAAGGATTTTCAAACTACACATTTTAAATTTTTAAAATTGATTGCTAAAAAATAGTATTGTAGTATCATTTGTTAGTAGGCAGTAAATAGGTAATGTGAACTACATTTACATTTCGATTTTTTTTTTTTAAACAACGAATATATACAAAATATTTATATCTAGACAGGGAGAAAGGTAGAAATGTAGATGAGAAATAAAAGACAAACGGAGGGGGACGGTGCCCAGAACTCTTTGTCTTCTGGTTTATTTCCGCACTCCAGGAACCATGCTGCTGGCGACAGCGTGCTTCAACTTCCTGCTCGCTAAGAAGCCCCGAGCGGGGGCCCCCAAGGGACTGCAGGAAGGCTACCAGGAGCCCCCGGCAGGGGGAGCGGACACGGGTAAACCCCAGAGCATCTTCTCCTCCTCCTCCTCCTCCTCCTCTTCCTCCTCCTCCTCCTTCTTCCACATGGGGAAAGACTGGGGAGGGGGAGGGGGAGGGGGAGGGGGAGGTCTGGTCGGCGTGGCCGAGGGGAGGGTCTCAGCTCTGGGGGAGGGAGAGGAGAGCTCAGCCCAGGTCATGCTGGAGCCGGAGCCCACAAAGGAGGGAGACAGAGGGAGGAGGGGAAGGGGGTGGATCTGGGGGTGGGGCAGCTGGAGGGGACGGAGACAGGTGTGTTTTACAGATAGAGGGGGTCCCGTGGAGAGAGAGATGGAGGAGATGGAGAGTTACGGAGAGAGAGAGACCACGTCCGACACGGCACCCATGATCCCGGACTGAGAGTGGGGTCTAGTCCGGGCTCTCGACCGGACCACGGGAATGACTGTGGGGTCTAGTCCGGGCTCTCGACCGGACCCAGCCGGAACATGTGAAGATATTCCCATCATGGCTATGAAACCCTGTATTGTTGTTTTTCTTGCCCTTGATCCTGGATTGGTTAAGAGATACAAGCCCCTCTGGTAATTACATAGGACGTCTGGATGTTTCTGCATCAACATATCAACATATCAACCTATTTTTCCCAAACGCTATTTCCATAATATTGTTTATTATTTGTTACTTGCAAATTTGTTGGTTGAAAGTAATGTTTGCTGTGTCCAGTGTAAAATAAATGTTGTTTTTAGTGAAAGATTTGGCCAAAAAAAACCACAATAAACAAAACAACAGCATATGGCCCACACGTGTAGGGATTCA
>NC_044062.1:1509525-1512025 GCF_902167405.1 Gadus morhua
CAAGCCGCTCTCCCTCCTGAGCTGCTGACGCCCTGATGAAGTGCTAATGCTCAGACTGTGTTCCATCGGCATCCGGAGGAAACAGATTATAGCCCTTCGATCCAAGGAGGTGTTGCCGTAGGCTTCAGGCATAGCGGTAGAGTACCGTCTGGGGCCGCAGCCCCGGTGACTGACAGTTTATGTGGGAGTGTATTATGTTAAGCGTTACCGGATTAACGACAATCGGTATCCATCACATGAGGAATAAACTGCCAAAACCAGTTTTATGGCTTGGTCTATAGAGAGTCTTTGGAGGGTGGAAGTGTGTGTAAACTATGTACACACACACATGTGTTGACACACATGTGGCTATAGTCTGTGAGGACAGACTATAGCCACATGTGTGTCAACACATGAGGCTATATATTGACGATTCTGGCTGGAGTTCCCAAGATGCAATGTGGTTCCTAAACCGCTTAAACCTCTGCGCTACGTACAGGAATAGAGGAAGGGTGACATGGCCTATGGTTGAATGCTTTGCAAAGCAGTTCTACGGTCGATGTGTTGCTGTTGTGGGATTAACAGCAGGGGACTGTGCAGCAGTGCTAGTTAGTGTGATAGGTATTTTGTGGTTCTTGTGGCTGGGAGTTCCCCCACAGGACTTTGTGGTGGTAACTCCTATCAAGGGCCCACTGTGTGTGTGTGTGTGTGTGTGTGTGTGTGTGTGTGTGTGTGTGTGTGTGTGTGTGTGTGTGTGTGTGTGTGTGTGTGTGTGTGTGTGTGTGTGTGTGTGTGTGTGTGTCAGCTCATTCCTCGACCATATACAGTAGGTATTAGGGTCTGAAGTATGTCTGGGATTTTTCGGAGGGACGAGAGAGACAAGCATGACTGGTCAGAGGGATCAGACATAAGCCGACAACACATTTGCCCAAGTATCTTCTCTCTCTCACACACAAGCACACATAAACACTCACACACACGCGTAAACGCACCAAAACACCAAAACACATACTCACACACACACACACACACACACACACACACACACACACACACACACACACACACACACACACACACTGCAGGTTGCAGAGTGATTTGTATGCAGCTTGTGTGCCCATTGAAGATAATTTCCCATACCAGGTTTTTGAATGAACCCACATTTGTGCTACCACCATTTTTTGTGCTGTGTTGCAACATGCAACCTCAAAGACAACTCCCTGGGGGCTGCGATGACCGGTGGTATAATCAGTGGATCAGGAGCATTGCTTCAGCGTTTCAACCGAGATGCAAGGGGAAACAAATATACTTTAATTGTTCTCAAGACCTGGAAGAGAAAAGTATTTTGTTCAACCTATGTGTGAACAATGTGCGTTTATGTGTGTTTGTTTTAGGTGTGTGTGGGTCTACACTTTCCTCTTGGCAAGATGTGTAAAACAGTGAAAGGTGAAACACTTTCGGTTTTCAAACTCTCTTCCCCTCCCTCCCCCAATATGTGTCTGTGCACCGTTGTACAACGACAATGTTGGTGTGTTATTCTACTCTGCTCCTGGGCCAGCCCTAGTTAAGTAGTCCGGACATGCCCGTGCTGCACATCATCAGGTGCTGTTCCACGGTTTAACCTCTACTGTCTCTCAGAGGGGGGGAGATGAGGGGAGAGGGAGGGAGATGAGGGGAGAGGGAGGGAGATGAGGGGAGAGGGAGGGAGATGAGGGGAGAGAGAGGGAGGTGGATGAGGGAGGGAGGGAGGGAGGGAGGGAGGGAGGGAGGGAGGGAAGTCACACCACCGACAATCCTCCTTTTATCTACACCTTACCTAGCCTGTCTCTGGGAGGGAGGGAGATGAGGGGGAGGGAGGGGGGGTAGAGGGAGAGAGAGGGAGGGAGAGATGGAAATAGGGAGACCAGGATGGTGGAGATACAGGTGGAGGGTTCATCCTAAACAAGGCTCAGTTGCGTCTTTGCCGGTCTTGCTGGTTGTAGTTATATATACGATCTGTGATTACCCAGATTAAATGTTCCTGGTTAAGTGCTACCCTGTGCCCCAGCACCCTCTAGTGGTGGATATAAGATGTTGGTCAGGGGAAACTGCCGGGACTTGAGGCCCCCCTTGAGGTTGTACTACATACTGTGAGGTCTCAAGTGTCCAATGTCTGACGATGTGCACAGTTTATTAACTCCTAGATTGTCAATCCAGATATTTGTCGATATCAGCAAAAAACTGTAATCACAGACACAGATATCTGTAATGATCTATGTTTGAGAACGGGATCAATATTCAGTTACTGTCAGAACAAGTGAATAAGATCAGTGTCCAGATACTGTCAGAATGATTGAATGAGATCAATGTGTAGTTACTGTGTGAATGGGTGTATGAGATCAATGTCTGAGTGAGCATTCACTCAGACATTCATCTGATCACTCAAAATTTGTGTCCGATGAAGTTACTGTGTGAATGAAATCATTTATTTAATGTTTGTCATAAGTGGTCACATTGACAAAATCTTGTTTTTGGTGTATAT
>NC_044062.1:1517025-1602025 GCF_902167405.1 Gadus morhua
GAGTCAAAGACACACACATAAACAAACACACACAACAATATACACGGTAGAATTTGGGTATCACAGCCTCAAACGTCTTTCACTTTGCCACAGGGTTGCTGCCTCATGTAAATTTAGCGTAGCTGTATAGCTTAGCTTTAAGATGCCTTATATCAATCAGATCAAACATATTCCATTTGATACCAACAGGTGCTTCTGCTCCATTAATCTGATAGCATTGTCACGGTATTATTAATCATGAACCATTTATGAAGGAAATATGTTTCCTAAAAAGTATGATCCCTTTTTGACTGTGTATCAAGGCGTCTATGTTCCACGAGCATGACGTACTGGTCAGGGTGCTCCAGACTAAATGGACCCTAAGATAAGGTGTACTGCATTCATCCCAGATAGGACATTTGGGATTGATTCCCGATGTAATACTGGATTTGATCCCTAATGCCTGCAGCCTTAACTGTCTGCGTATTTGCACAAAGGGCCAATCCTGCTCTCTAATGACATGAATCTATAAATGAATCATTGTAAGTCACTTATCTGCTTAATGATTAAATAGTAGCAACGGTGGTAAGCTGTAGATACCCCACAGATAGAAGACTCTCAAGAGACAGGTCTTTGATCCGAATGTGCAGAATTACATGTTTGGAAATGATGAAGGTAGAAGGAAGATAAATTAAAAGTCGTAACACAGTAATAAATAACAACACACAGAAACACACAGACTTGAAGACGCTGAATGGCCTCGGGGGTTTAATCCGGGGTGTTTGTCCCCTGCTCCTGCACCCCCTCCACCAGGAGGCGCCAGGAGGGGTCTAGAGGAGGAGGAGGTGCAGGTGGAGGAGGATGCCCCTCAGCTGCTGCGGACGCGGAGCGACGCCTCCTTCATGGAGGTGCTGAGGAGGGTGAAGACGCACAGCAACGCCCGCGACCTGCAGCGCCTCCGCACGCACCGCTTCTCCATCAACGGACACTTCTACAACCACAAGGTTACCCCCGAGCCACGCACGCCGACGCAGGGCCGCTCCTGACCTGATGGGGGCCCTCGGCCACGTCTTCTTAGGGCCCCCCCAGCAACATGCAACTCATCAAACCCCTACCTCAGTTTTCATAAATTCTGTATTTTGTCTGTACCTGTTATGTTGAGCAAAGAATTTAATTAGGGATTGTTCCTTTTTCGAATTCCCCAGCCCTTGTGGCTTAGGTCACCTGGAAGGGGGTTGTGTACGGGGGAATTGTCCCCTATCATCATCTCTGTAGGATTGTTGCACAAAAGCTCAATTGTCACCCATTTTGAGGCTAAGGATCAAGTTCACTGAATAATTGTAACCAAAAAATAAGTTTTTAAGGGGTTTGATGGCTCTGAGTCGTTGCATATATGGCTTATAGCTAGAGACGTGGGTGTGTGTGCATAGATGTGTGTGTGTGTGTGTGTTTTCCTACACACACACACACACACACACACACACACACACACACACACACACACACACACACACACACACACACACACACACACACACACACACACACGACCTGCTGTTGAAGCATTCTTCCAGGCTGGGAGGCAGGTGGCAGGGTGCAGCAGGTTTCCTGTGCGGGTGTGTGTGTCCACTGGGTGGGGGACATCCTAGCTGATGGCTGGGAGGTTCTTAATGCGTTTGTTCCCCGAATGAAGGTGTTAGACAAAGGCTCTTCCCTCACCTTGTACTGACTGTCCTTGTGATTCCTCACACACACAAACACACACACACACACAGACACACACACACACACACACACACACACACACACACACACACACACACACACACACACACACACACACACACACACACACACACACACACACACACACACAAAACGCTTTGCTTGGAACAACCAGGTGTTTCCTTTCCTGAAGCAATTTCCTACATAAACCATGGAGATACTTCAAGTTGTCACTTTGTGGTACATTTTGTTCAATGTTCTCAACTTGCAGCCAAATTGACTGCTTTTTTTGTTTGTGTGTGTGTGTGTTTGTGTGTGTGTGTGTGTGTGTGTGTGTGTGTGTGTGTGTGTGTGTGTGTGTGTGTGTGTGTGTGTGTGTGTGTGTGTGTGTGTGTGTGTGTGTGTGTGTGTGCGTGTATGTGTGTTTTGGTGAGTGCTTGCCCGTGTGTGCGTATGTGTGTGTGTGTGTGTGTGTGTGTGTTTTTATGTGTGTGTGTGTGTGTGTGTGTGTGTGTGTGTGTGTGTGTGTGTGTGTGTGTGTGTGTGTGTGTGTGTGTGTGTGTGTGTGTGTGTGTGTGTGTGTGTGTGTGCGTGTGTCCTCATCCACAGACCTCTGTGTTTACTCCGGCCTACGGCTCAGTGACCAACGTGCGCGTCAACAGCTCCATGACGACCCTCCAGGTGCTGGACCTGCTGCTCCACAAGTTCAGGGTACGATCGCCAGGAGCTTCACACTGTGCTCATCATGCAGAGGAATAACTGACGCTAAAGTATAACCCAAACCTGTTTTCTTCCTTTCCTTTAAAGGTAGAGAATGCATCGGACGACTTTGTCCTCTATATGGTGCATGAGTCTGGTGGTGAGTTTACAAATAACAAATCCTTAAAAAATCATGCATCATTATATTTGTGTTTTAATGTTTATGTGTGTGTGTGTGTGTGTGTGTGTGTGTGTGTGTGTGTGTGTGTGTGTGTGTGTGTGTGTGTGTGTGTGTGTGTGTGTGTGTGTGTGTGTGTGTGCGTGTGCGTGTGTGTAGAGAGGACACAGCTGAGAGATGGGGAGTACCCACTGGTTGCCCGTGTCCTCTATGGACCCTGTGAGAAAGTATCCAGAATATTCATCATGGAGGCTGACCTGGGAGAAGAAGTGACCTACGATGTGAGTCTGGGTATCGCTCTCTCTCTCTCTCTCTCTCTCTCTCTCTCTCTCTCTCTCTCTCTCTCTCTCTCTCTCTCTCTCTCTCGCTCTCGCTCTTATCCGAGCTCTCTCACGCCCTCCTTCACCAGCTCTAGCTTACTCACGCTCTTTCCGTCGCTCTCATCAGCCCAAGTGCCGCTTCCGTGGGTGTTGTGTCGTTATCCCACCTAAATATAGACACATAACAACCGGTGGTTCACTAACAATAGACGTTGGAGTTAATTTTAGGCCGCTGAGGAAAGATCCTGTTTGTGAGGCTCATATAACAATAGGGACGAGACGAGGAGACTGAGGAACAGAAACCTAGCATTGTTGCGAATATGAAACTTTAAACTTTTTACACCTTACCTTCTGTCTTGCATTGTCAAGAATCGTTATTTGCTAATAGTAATAATTTTACTACATTTCACTTCGATGAAATGTAATGTTTTATGGAACAGTTGGTTTTGTAACATATGTCCGGACAAGATAGAGTTATGTTTATCTTGCTTCATAAGGCTATGCTTTATGATAATATGTGCTGTACTGTGGGTTAACTGGTTGAAGGTAGACAGATGCAGTACATTCACAGCTTCTGTAGAATTTCATTTTTGACCTTGTTTGTGCAATTGCTCAGATGAGAGAATGAATAATCTGTGGTCCCTGGTCTAATCTCCAGTGCAATGTCAGATGTGGTTGGCTCAAGCGAGGGGTGCGCTCTCTTGTTCAGACCATAATGCAATGCTCCTCTCCATAGGTGGCCCAGTACATCAAGTTTGAGATCCCCGTTCTCGACAGCTTTGTGGAGAAGCTGAAAGAGGAAGAGGAGCGGGAGATATCGAAACTGACCAAGAAGTACGTTTGAAGGGGGCAGTGACTTCCCCGTGGGCATTGTGACTGAACCCTGATGTCCACAAACAGGCCGCCAGATTTACTTCTTAAACTTCTGTGTCTATCAGGGTCAGAAATGAACAGGGGCTCTGGACTTTATGCCCCTAAAACATAATAACTCCCCTCTATTTGACTGTATTTGTTCAATAGTTGACGTTTAACTGTGTTGAAGGGTAATGATATATAGTGTGATTGAATCGAGAAGCTGAATATTGGTCTTTCATGCAACAGCGAAAAACAAAGGTATTTCCCAACATCTCATCATACATTATTTACCCGGGAAATTAACCATAATGCGCCCGAAACAACTAAATTTCTTGCCTTGCTGTATATTACTGATTTCAGAGCGAACAACAGCGTTTACAGGGTCCTGGTGTAGCAGCTCAATAAGGACATGTGATTTTTGTGGTTAGCTTCAGTTTGTTGGTCGGTTTTTCGACATAGTCCTACGAATCAACCATGAAAGCTGGTATCGCGAGTGACTATTGTAGGTATGCATGACAAGGAGTGACAGTCTCTCTCTCTCTCTCTCTCTCTCTCTCTCTCTCTCTCTCTCTCTCTCTCTCTCTCTCTCTCTCTCTCGCTCTCTGTCTCTCGCTCTCTCTGCAGATACACCGCTCTGAAGTCAAATATCCTGCATCAACTTGAGGACAAGGCTCTCTCCAGTGACACGGTTTAAATTGAGGAGTGCCTCCAGGCTTGCACTGTGGGTGTGTGTGTGTTTGTGTGTGTGTGTGTGTGTGTGTGTGTGTGTGTGTGTGTGTGTGTGTGTGTGTGTGTGTGTGTGTGTGTGTGTGTGTGTGTGTGTGTGTGTGTGTGTGTGTTTGCGTGTGTGTGTGTATGTGCGTGCGTGTATATGCGTGTGTGTGTTTGCGTGAGAGAAAGAGAGACCTTGCAATATTGCTGCTAGTTGACTGCTAAAGAGATCCAACCACGCAAAGGCTGCGATAATTTTTTGAATTTGTAAAATTTAATTCATAGAATACATTTAAGAATGTAAGATTTGTATTCTGTATTTTCCATGTTATTCTGATTAAAAAATCATTTTTCACTATATTATTATAGTCACATTTTGTATGAACCTGTACACAATATTGTACCCTACTAATATCCTACAAAACCTTTTTCTAATGTAACTTCTGTTACTATGTAATAAATACCTGTTGGCCCTGTTTGTTTAGAAGAATTAAATATGATGATGGCAAAAGACGAAAAACAGCTATGCCTCAGGCTTTTCCCACCATGAAAACAAGCTTTATCGTGGTTGCTTCCTGTAGTTCATACACTGGTCCAGTTTGTCATTGTTCGACTGAGTGACCCTGTTTGCCAGCTAGTTCCCATGGAAGCGGTCGATGTTGTTTGTCAGATCTTTCAGGATATTGCAAGATTGCTTTCTGGGTATGGTGGTTCCTTTTTCCCACAGGTTAGGGCCATATAGCCTATGTTCATCAACATCTGGGGAACTGATTTTTGGACCCAAAATGCAGGCAGTCACTACATTTCAATTCTAACACACATAAACTCTCTCTCTCTCTCTCTCTCTCTCTCTCTCTCTCTCTCTCTCTCTCTCTCTCTCTCTCTCTCTCTCTCTCTCTCTCTCTCTCTCTCTCTCTCTCTCTCTCTCTCTCTCTCTCTTTCTCCATCTGTCTTTCTCTCTTTCTCTCTCTCTCTCTTTCCCTCAAACATTCATTCTCTCAAAAACTATCGCTCTCTCTCTCTCACACACACACACACACACACGCACACGCACACGCACACACAAGCACACACGCACACACCACGCGTGTGCGCGCGCAATTAAAAATACCTAATGGCGCCATCTAGTGTCCTAAAGTGTATATTGAAAAAACGGAAGTATTTCAAAGGCGGAACAATGCGTATAACCTTACGTTGGCACAAGATTCGCTACTCAGCCAATCACGTAAATCGACCTGAAGTTTGAGAGACGCGCTGACAATCATGGCGTTGCGACGGGGATTGGACTCACAGATAGTTATAATAGGATCAGGAATATCAGGCATTGCTGCGGCACAGAAACTGGTGAAATATGGATTTCATAACGTGCGAATCCTTGAAGCAACTGCAAGAAGCGGAGGAAGGATCAAGACGGGCAAATTCGGCAAGTTCAACCGCCATACAACAATAGACCTCCCGATAGAGTATATGTGAGGGTCTCTAACCGCTTGACGATCTGAACGAGTTGTCTAGAAGGGAAAGACGTATAGCACCTTATGTGACCCTCAACACCCAACACTGTCCCGAGTTCTCATAAACAAGACTTTTTTTAATATTACCAGGTGCCAATGAATGCAGCTGTTGTGTAGGCTACTGACTAACGTTACTATTGGAAGAGGCAATGGCTTATTTCAAGTGGCATGTGGATCGAAACATTGACGTGAACATTGCATCGCTTGCTGGTTCAACACGTTGAACCATGCAGATCGTCTTTTTTCTACACTCTATTACAGAAATTAACCTCTTCAGAGGTTTTAGTTGGATCGCTTTGTCACGTAATGTACTGTGTGTACTGGGTCCAATATGCTTCAGGGAGATATGCCGGGTTAACGATTAGCAGTTTACAAGCTAGTGTATAGCAAATGTGTATCTTCATGTCATTTTCAATATTACAAGTCACGATAGTATTATTGTTGTCCTGGCTGTCTGTTCTTCTTCTTCTCGTGTTATTGTTGTTTTTCGTGGTCATTGTCAAAGCCATGTCAGATAACACATAAGATAACCCTTTTTACTCCGTACACTCCTGTGTGCAGGTAATAACGTCATCGAGATAGGGGCTAACTGGATTCACGGTCCGTCGGAGGAGAACCCGGTGTTCTGCCTGGCCCGAGATTACGGCCTCCTGGAACCCGAGGCTCTCCTTCCTGAGAACCAGACGGTGGACATCGAAGGACACCCGCCCTGGGTGTCTAACTGGTTCAGCAGTTCAGGTAATGATAAATCTTGTTTCGAGATTTATCGTTTCTTGTAGGACACCACACGACCTAAATGAAATTGGACCTCCTCATCCCTTAAGCCCATTGCCTGGGAACCTGACAGATCTGCAGGCTACTATATGATCTGGCATAAGTGTCTGACCCACTTCCCGAGTCAGACCGATTTCTAGCAGCCCTGGCTGGAGTCTGGGCCAATCACAACCGTTTATCTTATATGGGGCAGGTTTGATAAGATAACCGTACAGAAGAGCAGCCAATGGGATCGACGTTGAGGCATGTTCACAAACAACCAAGATGGCTACTGCTAATATGTCACACTTTTGATGGCTCTCATTGGTTGTAGGTCTAACCAATTGCGTCGAGAGCCTTTTTGGTCTGCAGCCTTGATAAACTCCCATGGAGACCAAAACGACCTGAGAGGTTCCAGGCTAAAACACATTTGAAACTCTTTGCAAGGCTACTCAGGCCCTACATGTCTCTTTATCCCAATGTTCCTCCTCTCTGGCTTTGGCCTGCTTCTCAGACGAGTGAATGACTGTGTGATGCTTGTCTTAACTGTTCTTAAACACAAACTGTGTAACATGTTAGTCATCAATGGTAGCCTTTAACGCTGGCTTTGGGGACCTGTGCAGGTACGAAGCTCAAGACAGAGGACCTGAATCCTGCGCTGGAGCTGTTTGGAGAGATTCTGCAAGAAGCAGGACAGTTTGTGAGCAAGGGAGTGGAAACCCACGCCAGTATGGGGGACTTCATACGCACCGAGGTACCGTCACCCCAAGTTCACGGTGGTTAGAAACGAGGCCCTTCTCTACTACAGCACTCTCCAGTCAGGAACATGGCCACAAATATTATCACTATTACTGACGTTTATTGTCCAGGAAAGAAAGCGGACAGTAAATAGTGTATAGGATGACAAAATACAATGCAGCCAAATGGTATTGGTGCTTCCCTGCATGCAATATAAGACAAAAAATGTACCAACAATGGGATATTACTACAGCTCTTACTCACTACCACTGCGGCCACTAACGCGGTGTGTGTGTGCGTTGGCGTGTGTGTGTGTGTGTGTGTGTATGCGTGCGTGTGTTCAGGCGCGGCTGCGAGCCGAGCAGCAGTGGCAGGCGCTGGCCCCCCGGACGCGGGCCCGGCGGATGTGTCTGATCAGTAACCTGCTGAAGGTGGAGTGCAGCGTCAACGGCAGCCACTCCATGGACCAGGTCAGCCTGGCCGCCTTCGGCCTCTACAAGACGCTCCCCGGGCTGGACTGCACGTTCACTCAGTAAGCACACTGAACCTGCACGCACACGCGCAAGCAGAGACACACACGCATGCCACACACATTTGCGCGCACAAATACAAACAAACACACCCACACGCATGCACGCAAGCACAGACATACAAACATGTACACACACACACACACACACACACTCACCTGCGCACAAGCACAGACCAACACACACACACACACACACTTGTACACGTACGTGCACATGCACACACACAGAGGCCGTGGGGAGGGGATGCCCTGTCTGCGGTCGTCCCCGGTGGTGACCGTGTCTCCCTCCTCCACAGCGGCTACGAGGGCGTAGTGAAACACCTGCTGGCAGAGCTGCCCGGCGGGTCGGTGACCTACCGACGACCGGTGAGCTGCGTGCGCTGGAGTAACACTGGGGGGGGCGACCAGCCGGTCACCGTGGAGACGGAGGACGGAGAGAGGGTCAGCGCTGACCACGTGATCGTCACGGTGCCCCTAGGTGCGCTCTGGTTCTGCACGCGTGCAACACTGACACGCGACTTTGTGGGACTCATAATAACCTCGTTCCTTTTAACAGTGGCTCGGGTCAACTCTCTCTATCCCTCCTCTGCTGTTGTTTGCTTCTACCAGGGTACCTAAAGAGGCACCATGCGACGCTGTTTAGTCCCCCTCTCCCTTTGCACAAGCAGCACTCAGTGCAGAGAATGGGTTTCGGGACCAACAATAAGATCTTTGTGGAGTTTGACTCTCCGTGGTGGGACGCCGACTGTGGGGTCATTCACCTGCTGTGGGAAGACGAGGTACGGCAGCCGATACAAAGCCGGCTATTATTCACGTGCCAATTTGAGCTTCAAACTCAGACCTTGTTGTCTTATTTAACAAACCCTTCCAGGAAGATCTGGTTGATCAAGTAGCAGATGTGAAGAGGTCCTGGATCAAAAAGCTGTTTGGCTTCACCGTGGTCACGCCTGCTGAAAGGTCAGTGGGGAGATGTTTAGCCTCTGTCTAAATGGGAAGTATTGAAACGTGCTTGACTTGTTTCAAATATGGCTGAATAATCAGGTCATACTCCTGAGTCAGGTATTGACACACTAATTACCTCGGTAACATTGCAAAAAGGGACAGATATGGACAGTTTGGATACGATATCATATTCTGTAAATATTGCGACTGTAAATATTGTAATGCTATCGAATACAGTATAGCCCCCTCTGCAGGACAGTACCATTAATGCATCAACTAAGATATAATTGCAGTACTTGGCAACAAAAAAATAATCCTTAATGGCAACTAACATAATCAGACTATTCAAAATAAATTAGCTCCTGGAATAAAACAAAATAATTACTTGGTGGTCGGATTATTTTACATGACTGCCATATGATTGAATGCCTTAATAAGATTAAGATGTGTTTATTTGTGTGCATGTCAACGTGCTGATGGTAAAGTCCACCTCTTCTTCTAGGTACGGCCACGTTCTGTGCGGCTGGATTGCCGGCCACGAGGCCGAGCACATGGAGACACTGACCGAGGAAGAGGTCACGCGTGAAGTCACGCAACTCATCCGCACGTTCACCGGTGAGATTCACACGACCCCCTTCTTACCGGCCTTTACACCACCAGTCGGTCTAAAAGAACAACGACCAACCTATCAAATGCTACAACAACAAAACAACTTGCATTTTTTAAGCATGATGCTAGTTTCCAATCACTGTGTTAACAGCAGTTCAGAGCTGGAGGTTGATTCTGAGGTTCTGAATCGCCTAAATGTTCTTTTGTGTCCTTTTAGGGAACCCCATCGTCACCCCGCGCCGGGTGCTACGCTCCCAGTGGTTCCAGGACCCCTGGACCTGCGGCTCGTACACGTACCCCGGGAGGGGCTGCTCCGCTCAGGACCTGGCCAACCTCATGGAGCCCCTGCCCGCTGAGGGGGCCGCCCAGTCTCCGGTAAGAGACCCTGGCTGGAGGGTGGGCCGGTCAGGTCAGCCAGCTGTGTTTGGCGCTCCCGGGCGTGAGGTTCTCGGGTCAAACCCCGTAGGGTCGCTCTTGAAAATCAGGCTCTTCTGACCGCTGGGCGTGTCCACCTAGATGTATGACGGATAGATGAGCGATGTCCACCACAGTCCACTGGGTCGGCTGGGAGACTGATCTATCCAGCACACATCTAGGGGGACACGCCCACTTGTGATGTCAGAAGAGGAAGATAGATAGACACACTCCTTTAAATAGATAGCGGTGAAGTCCCTCACCAGTTCCACTCCTCAGCTCCTTTGGGGTCCTTAAACCTCCTTGTGGGGGTCTCGTCCCGTCGGTCCCTGAAGCCCTTGCAGGTGCTGTTTGCTGGGGAGGCGACCCACCACTGCTTCTACTCCACGGTCCACGGGGCGCTGCTGTCCGGCTGGCGGGAGGCGGACCGCCTCATCGCTCACTACTGCCCCCCCGGCCCCCCGCAGCCTCGCCGCTCGAAGCTTTAACCGCCTCGTCGCTGGAGGACGGCGCCGGTGTCCTGGGACTCGATCCACATTGGAGGGGGAACGTTGGACAGCGGTCTCTCGACCCCGATGTCAACAAGACGTGACTGAAGTGGATCGAAGAAGTCAACAAATCAAGGGATCATGATTGTTTTTATATTGGTTGATTCTGTGAGGATAGAAATACCAACCATCACGTTTCTGAGATGGATGGACGATAGGGTCAGGCTCTTTCCCGATAGAAAGGGACATCATGGTTGTCTAATTATTATGACTTGTCCATATCAGTACTTTCTCTCAAAGTCTAATGATCTGGGGTCATGCTTGTGGGCCACTGCGGTTATTTGAGGATCGTTAATTTGATCTGATGTCAGCCAATCAGTGGGATGTGCATGAGCAAGAGCCTATGATAGTGAAGGCTCTGAAATAGCAACTAGCACAATCAGTGTGAGTGAGCTAAATAAAGAATGAACAAAAAAAAATAACATCTGTATGTGAACGACAATCCAATTACAGACATTCAGAGTAGAGTAAGATTAAGATTGAAAAACTCACTTTTTGCCTTGTCTGTGATCGATGTATTATTAACTATTAATTTATTGTTTGTGTTTTTTGTGACTGAACTTTTAATTATATGCATTTGTTATAATCAAATATTTTTACAATGTTAATTCCCTAATCCATATTATTAAAAAAAGATTTATTCTGGTGCAGCATTTCTATTCAGTCATTTTATTTCCTTTCATTTCTAAGCAGAATTGTATTTATATTGAGGAAATAATTTCATTAGAAATGATGATGTTGTTGAGAATTAACTATGTTGTAATTGTATAGTCCAATCAAGTTATGGGTTAATGTAAACTTGCAATTTACAATAAATGTTTTATTAATCAAGCAATACACTGACGCAAAACACAAAGGAGTATATTTAGCAATATTGCAGAGTACTTTTGAGAAACGAAAGCAAGGAAGTAGCAACTTTAGGAAACTTCTAACCTCCTTAACAGTCACCCGGGTTCCCACGCCTCACCAGCAGAGGGCGCTAAGTACTGTGAAGTTGATTGTCACTACCAGTGGGAGGGAGGAGCGTGACGGCTTGGTCGGCATGTAAACAGTGCAAAGTGTAATCTCCTGTCTTTAGTATTGCATAGGTCTATTTATCAGGTCATTCATATGCATGTTCATAAATCCGTTTCCATAGGCAAGAGAAAAGCATGAAACTGTATCATGCTCTTCGTAATGCCGCGTCATTCCGGACGTTTTTTGACTTTGGTGAGCGTGATGTGGCCCATTGGTTTCCAGGACACATGGCAAAAGGTTCAGTAATGTTTCCAATTTGAGCTTTATTCATTCTTTTTTTTCATATCAATAACATTACCTCAGAAATAGAACCTTCTTCTATCAATATAAACCTTTTTTGGCCTCGTCTGATGTTTGCAGTGTTCCATGCTTATATGTTGCAGTTTGACACCCTGTGTTGACCCAAACACTCAAGGTTGTTTCATGTTGCTACATCTTTGACAATGTCGTGACAATCAGGCATGTCTTTCTATGGTCTGCCCTGCCCCCAAATCTGGAATTGACACTTATATATTATACATACATATTTTCTATGTTCGTCCCCCTAATCCTATTCCCTCATTGATCACTAAAATGTTTGTAAATTGTTCATTGGTCAATATTTATTTCCCAAATGTCAGGACTCAAGCAGATGAGAGCCACCATGAAGAATGTGGACTGCATTATAGAAATCCATGATGCCAGAATATCCTTTTGTATGAGCTGTAGAATTGACCTCTTATTATTAAATTAACAGCGTTGTTCAACGCTAAAGTTGAAAAATAAGTACTCAAAATCAGGGCTAGCATTGAAAAGGCCTTTGGGCATTCCTAAGATGCACAGAATGACTGAATGATTGTTTCACTATGTGCCATCTTTCTTTAACGTTGACACATCCCGTTCTCTGGAAGAAACCCTCTCTTCCAGGAGAGTCTTGATGTGAGGCCACACCTGCTTGTTCTCAACAAGGTGGATTTGGCTGACCTATCCACTAAACAGGTACTCAACACAGCAGCTAAACTCAATTCCTCTCCACTAGGGAACGGGCTGACCCTTGGTGACTCACTAATCTGAAAACTCACCTTTATATTTCTGATTCCTTTAGCTAACTGCATAAGCGACAAGCTTATGCAGTGCTTAGAATTGTAAATCCCATTTTTATTGAATGCTTTGATTTTTGGCAGTTAAATGACTAAATGTAAAGAAAGAAGGGCATTTAATAACATAAATAAAGGCAGAGATACAGATATATGTAACGTCTGCTGTTCAGAGGATGGTGAAGGAGCTGGAGAGGAGCGGGGTGAAGAACATTCTCTTCACCGACAGCCTCAAACAGAGAGACGACAACATCAAAAAGGTCAGGGTTGAAAAGGCTGGGTTTTGAAACGAGCATGCTTGGAAGAATTCTGCATATTTTAGTAAAACTGACATAACATGTATTGTGATCTGATGACGGTCGGAGTGTGAAAAATTTATATGACGTTAAGCTAATGTGAGAATCCTTCTGCTGTTTGTCTGCTGTAGCTGGTTCCCATGGTGACAGAGATGATTAACAACAAACCACGCTTTAACCGCGAGGAGGTATGTTCCTTCTCTTTTATTTAAACCTGGAGCCACAAATAAGCACACTGATTAATATGTAATTAAACTTTCAGAGCACAAGTTACTGCCTGATGGTGATTGGGGTTCCCAACGTTGGAAAGTCGTCGCTCATTAACGCATTAAGGAGAACATATTTGAAAAAAGGTATTACTTTGGTTTTAAGTAATTAATGTATGTCTTGTGCATCAGGCATTGTCTAAGGAATCATGTTTACATTCTTTGTTCTTCAGGTCGTGCATCTCGGGTGGGAGGGGAGCCGGGTATAACCAAAGCCGTCCTGACCAGAATTCAGGTTTGTCCGATATACGATGGTATTGTATCAATGTAAACCATATTGTACCTGCATGTACAACATACAATGCAACCTCAATAGGACCTCATTCTAAATAGACAGCGAGTAGTGATTTGGACCCGATTTGAAATTCAGTGGTTCTGATGGACTTAGGTGAAGTAAGGCCAAACATTTGCCTGACAGAAGATGAAGCATGCATGTACCAAGTATGTTTGAGTATTAACAGCATTCGCATCGTAAGGCCTCAGATGGGGAAGAAGGAAACCCAAAACACATCAGAGAGATCGTGTAGTTAAACACGGCGTGGATGGGGCTGCACCCAAGCTTTCTGCCATCGTTTAACTTTCCCGGCTCTACTGTCAGGTGTGTGACCGACCCATCATGCACCTGTTGGACACGCCAGGAGTCCTGCCTCCTAAGATCGAGAGCGTTGAGACTGGTTTGAAGCTTGCTTTGTGTGGTAAGCTACAGCACATGTGTGGTGGAGATTTTTGTACTAAAATATTTTGCAAGAATATAAAATATTATAAATTTACATTATTATTTTGATTGGTGAATTCATTTTTGTTTTAACCCTAGCTCATTCTATCCAACACTAACCCCAATAAATGTTACAATATTTCTTGTCTTGAGCGTAAACTTATTTCTCCCCATAGGAACTATATTAGATCATTTAGTTGGCGAAGATGTCATGGCAGACTACTTACTGTATTCTTTGAATAGGCTTCAGAAATTTAGGTAAGAACTTTCCTTTCGCATCGTCCTACATTTTTACTATTTTTATAGTTATATTTTTCTCTTTATGTTTCTCTAATGTGTGTGTGTGTGTGTGTGTGTGTGTGTGTGTGTGTGTGTGTGTGTGTGTGTGTGTGTGTGTGTGTGTGTGTGTGTGTGTGTGTGTGTGTGTGTGTGTGTGTCTGTGGCACTCATAGTTACGTGGAGAGATATGGACTTGGGGATCCCAGTGATAATATTGAACATGTTCTCAAGGGTATTGCTGTTAAGCTAGGCAAGACTCAACGGGTTAAAGCCATCACCGGAATTGGTAAGGAACAATATATAATATCTTGTTAAAAAGAGTAAAGTTCTACTGCCTTCTAAAAGACATCTGAAAATCCCATTTCAAAATCAATTAGATATTGAAGCCTACGATAACTAAAATGGTTTACATACTCTTGACAAACCGTCCCATTGACATGAGTTATTAATGGGGATCCTTGAAAATACAACTAGCAATTCCCATCCAACACTAGGACTACAAGTATGATACTGATTTGAAAAGGAATATTACCATCAAGTAAGGTTATTTTTGCTTTGTGAAGGAAACGTCTACTGGTTGAGGTGCAGAAACTCCCTCCATTGTTCTGTTGATCCTCGCGTCTCTCCATAGGAAACATCACCGTCAGGATTCCAAACTACACGGCCGCGGCCTACGACTTCATCAGGGCCTTCCGGAGAGGAGAGCTGGGCCAGGTGCTGCTGGACTGACCCACTTCCAAAAATAAAAAAACTTCTGGAGACTTTTTTCAAAGTCCTTTCCCCCTGCAAGCACTTAAAGTCCCATCTTTCTCAAAGGGGTAGTTTGGTTGCTCCCTATGGGAATGCATGAAGTCCACTCTGGGTAAAGGACATGCGACTGACTCGGTTGAAACAAACGTGTTGTTGTTTTTTTAATAGCATATAGACAAATTGATAATAAAATCTTCATATAAATGTGTACATCATCTTTGCGTTGTGTATTTTTTATTATTATAATTTTTCCTAATACCACACATTGTAGGATACATATAAGAAACAGTCTGGTGCTCTGGCTTGATTAACTGCCATAGACGCTGCATTTTGGCCCAATGCTCAAACACAAAGGCGATAGCCATTTGTGGTTTGGCTTCAACACTTTCCTTTCCTAAATCTACTGTCCTTGTCTGATAATTTGAGATCTAAGCATGGTGAGCTCAATTGAAGTTAGAAATATCAACTTAATAAAACAATCTTATTAATGAACAAAGCATCATTGCATAATCATAGATATAAGGTATAAGGATGGTGACGGGTTTCACAGATATCTATATTAGAAATAACTACTCTTAATCTACTTTCTAATGCAATGAAGTCGGGTACAAATTGTTCTCCACAGTGTAGCATAACTTAATTCCGATATAGTTGTGAGGTTGTAAATGGCCTAAGAGGACATATAAAAAAACAAGCTGTTGAATAGAATAATTTGTGAAAAAGTCGGAACAAAACGGCTGCAAGAGGCCGACCGATAATGAACTCAGTGACCAATTAAGGGGTCATTCAGTTTTTTGGGAGAAAAAAATTGGGAGATGTTTGGGAGAAAAAAAATGTCAAGAGTTGACAAGGAACAATTCAGATCCTGTGAACCTAATTTTCGAAAGAGTCGATGTTAATGTTATGGGGGCTCAATGTTTTGCCAATTAGATTGCATACATTTAAAAGTCTGTGTCACTGTGCGTAGCCTCCTCAGGATGCACAATGCGCATGTCCACAGTGCTGGCCAGGTGTCCAATGTGTACAGGGAAGCAGGAAAACTAACCAGAAACAGAGTGTTTAATAAAATATACTGTCCATAATCGCTCCATATGCTGGAGAGAATGTAGCAATGATAATAGAAACAACTTGGGTGAGCGATGACACATTTTGGGTTGATCGTGACATCAGAGCGTCAAAATAATTGGTGTTGTTGTTGTTGTTGTAATAATCCAAATCTTCCTCCGAGCTGCCCGCCTTGGTACGGCGGTAGGCGGACGCGTACCAGCCGTCCGCCGTTAACGCAACCGCCACCGCCGCGCCGGCTGCCGCTGCTGCCGCGACGCGCACCGGAGACGAGCGTCCCGTGGACCTGTAACGAGAGCGCGTCCCGGCGCCGTTATATTTTCCCGCGTTTGAGCTGCGCGAGGAGGTGCCTCGCGAGGAGCCCCTGGAGCCACCGCGACCTCCTTTGCACAGCACGGGCTCGCACAGCAACATGGAGAGGAGGAGACACGTCCAGCAGGACGCCCACAGCTGGTTCATCATCTTCATCGCGGAAAATCCTGTTATCGCAAATGAGACGAGACATGCCGTTCTGTCACTGTTCAATACAATGGGTTGGGATATGCAAAAGCCTATTATCCCTTTATGACACCCACGTATGTACTTGATAAATCGGCCTAGAATAAACATTAAATAGGCCCTACAATAAATACAAAAATACATTCAGAGGATTGAGAGGATGAACACCTTAAAGTACATTTCTGAATGGGATGTAGGCCTGTAGCCTACCCTACATAGATAAATAGGCACTAGGCCTATATTTCTCTGTTAAATTAATTCTGTGTTTCAGCTCGAACAGGGTTTCAATTCCTAATATGAGGAGCCTTATATAGCCTACTATTCAATCTTTGAATCGTTTGTGCCATTATGGGGCAGGCTGGTGCCGCAGGACATAAATTAGCCCCTTCGATTGTATCTTATAGTCTAGAAAAATCCACGTCTCGGTGATATAAAAAACATAATGTTCAGAGCAATCAGTCTTCTGTCCTCAACAAGGGGATGCATGTTCGTTCCAATGCATGCATCGTTTTACAAATTAGCTCACCATACCATAGACTATTCATCAACACCAATGATCAACACAGCAATCATATTATAAGCCTATCATATATCAAAACAACTAGGTGTTCCTCACCTTTATCCGATCCTCTTTTGATATGTATGGGGACGGAACAGATGAAATAGGGTGATCTAAAAGCGCGCTCACACGGATGCTTTCTTGAGCGCGCTGCGCGCCCCCTCGTATAGTCGATCCTTAAGACCACTCGTGTGTTAAAAATGCTACAACGTGATCTGGGTGGGGAGGGGAAATCAGGGCAGGGATCATGTAAAATAAATTAATATGCCAAATTTCGGTTTGGCACATCAACTTAGAATTAACGTAAGGAACGCCACCCCTGGTCCAACGTGTTTCACGCCAAAATAATGTTTGGTTTAGGCCTGTTCAGCAATTTTGTTATCTTTACCTACATTTATGTTGGTAAGCAGTACATAAGGCTAAGCATATATTTGTTTTTAAAGGTAAAGTGTATTTTTTTATAGGTGTCATACATAGATTGTTCTGTGTGTGATTTGGTCAGGTGTCCACTGGCAAGGGTGCAATTTCTGTGGAATGCAGGAGGTGGCGGTAGTGAGTCTCTGGAGCTGGAACCTGCCATCTAATATATCCAAACGAAGAAGCCCCCAACAACGCAAGTTCATTCCATCTCGTCCTTGCAACCATGGCGTTGTTGTGCCGTTCTGCTGCTTTGCTCTGCAAGTCTTCTAGGGCAGCCCCGCTTGCTGTCTCTGCTGCACACAAATACACCACAGGTATGTGGTGTGGGTGTGTGTGTGTACAATCTCATTGCTTCTGTTGATGTGTGCATGTAATGTCTTTTGAGAAAATATGCGTCATGATTGTGCGACGCGTCAATAAGATTAACCAGCAAATAACCTACACGTTTAATTAATAAATGTATATTTGTTTATTCGCGCAGTCATCGGTTATTCCACTTTGTTGTTTAACTAAGTCGACATGATCACTGAGAGATGCTCTCTGTTACAATATTTTGGAAACGACACACTAGAAGTGCTGCACTCAGTTGGCCTTTACCCCACAAGCCATACTTACCAGAATACACGTTTTTCTTTTCTCCTATCGCATTCTTATTGCGCGCTGTTTCTTTGAATAATTAACTTTGACGTTGTTAAAGTTGGACTTCAATAAGTCGTCAAGGCTATCCTAAGGGTCTAAGGGAGAGGTCAATCTGAGCAAAGCAGTTGATTTGGCCACCTGACTATTTTTTTTCACCTGACAGCCACATCTGGAAATGAGAGTGCAGTTTTGTTCGGATCCCAATATACTACAACAACCAGTTACTGTAACAAAATACAGCTGTCGTCGACAACAACAACTACAACAAATCTGGCAGTTCTAATCAAATATGTCCCACACCATGAAGGTCTTTTGGTATATGTGTGTGTAAGCGTTTCTGAATTAAAAAGCCTCAATTGTTTCCGTGGTGTTGTTTTTTGGTTGACACAGGGGGTGTTACGTATGACTACATTGTGGTGGAAAAGCGTGGCGAGAAACAGAACGTCGGTTTCATCCAACTGAACCGACCCAAGGTCCTTAACGCTCTGTGTGACGGCCTCATGCTGGAGGTCGGGAAGGCTCTCGATGCCTTCGAAGCCGACAAAGACATCGGGGCTGTTGTCATCACCGGCAGCGACAGAGCCTTTGCTGGTGAGGATGGATTGTAGTGGAGCCTTCTGCACGCCAGTCTACAGTCTTGTTGAAAACATTCTGAACTTGAGAATGTTCGACTAAGATGAGGACCTTTATAACTATGTATTTGTGTGTATTTTTTTCCAGCGGGGGCAGACATTAAGGAGATGCAGAACAGGACCTTCCAGGAGTGTTATGGTGGTAACTTCCTGGCCCACTGGAACAGAGTGTCTATGTCCAAGAAGCCTGTGATCGCTGCCGTCAATGGATTTGCTGTGAGCAATTTCTTAAAATATAAAGTCCAGTTATTCTTTAGTAAATGTATGCATGTATTCAGATAAGACAGTATTTAATTTATACTTGACAGGAAATGTATTTATTATTTTGAATGTCCATCGTCACCGATAATCATGAAATAATAATAAAAATATATACGTTTCTTTATTTTTGCTAGCTGGGAGGAGGCTGTGAGCTGGCTATGATGTGTGACATCATCTATGCCGGGGAGAAGGCTCATTTCGGACAACCTGAGATCCTGTTGGGAACCATTCCCGGTATTAATATAAATACCATCTTTCCCCTGTTGTCTATGTATCAGTCTTGGCGTTAATGAGTGCCCATCCAGGTGTTGCTTCATCCAGCCTGTGTTGACCTGCAGGTGCGGGGGGTACCCAGCGACTGACCCGCGCGGTGGGCAAGTCCCTGGCGATGGAGATGGTGCTCACCGGAGACCGGATCAACGCTCAGGAAGCCAAGCAGGCGGGTAGGGGAGGCCTTGGATTGGGCGGACCGTGGCGCTCCAGACAGACACAGACATTACAATG
Organism: Gadus morhua; assembly: GCF_902167405.1. Classification (NCBI taxonomy): domain Eukaryota; kingdom Metazoa; phylum Chordata; class Actinopteri; order Gadiformes; family Gadidae; genus Gadus; species Gadus morhua. Next base: position 1,536,517 of record NC_044062.1, read on the forward strand.
CACACGGCCAAAATACAGGATTTAATTTAAAAAAATACTTAAGAGTGGTTTATCTCAAAATGTTGACGGTATTGTAATATTTATTTGACTCGTAGTTAAATTATACTCAACCCTGAGTTACTACCAAGATGAGATTTTGGAATTTTGGGTGTCACAGTAAAAGTACGAGCAGTAATAAATATTGAATGGTTATATTTTTTTATTGAACATTCTCAATATACATCTACATCTTAAACATAATCTATCGTATTATGTTTTGTATTCAGGCCTGGTGAGTAAGGTTTGCCCAGTGGATCAACTGGTCCCAGAAGCGATCAAGTGTGGGGAGAAAATTGCAGCCAATTCCAAGCTAGTCTCTGCTATGGCCAAGGAGGCCGTCAACGCTGGTGGGTGGAATCACTCCGGAGCTCACCGTCAAACAAACTAAAAAACAACATTTAAATGAGTACAGAAGTTTGAAATGTTGTTTATTTTTGTGGTTGCAGCCTATGAACTGACACTGGCTGAGGGCAATCGTTTGGAGAAGAGGCTGTTCCACTCCACCTTTGCTACGGTTAGTATACAGATACAATAAAAACCTTCTAAAGGTGAAGACACTTTATTGTAGAACCTAAAGCAGTTCGATTATTTAATTAATTGTATTTACGCTAAAAGAATCTTGGACTTTTTTGGTTATATCATCATTCTTGAATGTATTTATTGCAAGTGGCTTTAGAAAAAGCGTCAGCTAAATAATTGTATTTTAATGTGATGGGTTTGGTTTGAGAGGTTACTAGCTTGTTAGTGATACGGTTTAGGTTTTGACGGTTTACATCTGTTCTTGTCCTTCCAGGAGGATCGTAAGGAGGGCATGACTGCTTTTGTTGAGAAAAGAAAAGCGGACTTCCAGGATAAGTAGAGACACAGACTTCTCAGTGAGAACACAGTCAACAGGTCAACGTTTCTGAGAGAAAGGGCGTCACTTCCGACTGTGTAATCCGAAGGGATGCATACAAATCCGGATTTGGTACTGGATGCACAAGACCTGTTCTTACTGAATAGAGATTGTGTTCACAATGTTAACCTGTAATATTGCTGCGGCGCTCACTCCCTTCCAGTAATGAAACATCGGACATAGGCCCTACTAACTAAATACCGACTTTGCCTTCTAATTTAAACACTGATGTAAACAACCATATATTATAAGTGATTCTTTGTTTTTGGGGGGGCATTTTCCTCTGTAGATCTTGCAAATAAATAACTATTTTGGATTTGTTGTTTCCAGGCAGGATTTTATTTAAAATGAATGAATGATAGTTGATTTGAGATTATAAATCAATTTTTAGGCGATAATGTTGTGATAATGCGATAATGCGTTAATTGGTTAAGTACCGAAGACTACCAAGTGTATTGCTGCAACACCAAGAAAATAAACGGATCAGTATCACGTTCAACGTGAAGAGTCTTTCTATCTATAACATTTCACGCTATAAGACTATATTAACGTTTCACTTAATACATTGATATTAAGTGAAACGTTTTACAATGTAATCGGGGTACACGCATTGTGAAGTCCAATAAGGAATTTCATAAAAGTTCTCCTGGCCACTCCAATTAGCGTGAACAATAACATTACCAAGTCAAAGCGAGTGGATGGATGTTGTTGACGCTTCCAGAACAGAAAAGACAAATTAGACAAACATGAAAGAAGGGCATTATGTCACACTTTTTTCCTCAAAGAAGGGCGAGTTAAGTGTTGCAAATGAACACCAGAGATAACTGGCTAGGGAGCATGTAAATAACCGATGCATTACTGCCACCTATTGGACGATATAGGCTACTTTTTATGATAAATAAAACACCAAATACCCAACATGCATTTTAATCAGTATTAAGTCAACAATCAGTTGAATTAGTATTAACAAAATTAGGCTGCCTTTTTACAATTGTTTATGACACGGTTGGAAGCTTTTAGCTGAAATTGAAATATAAAGTGTTTTAGCATTATTGTAAGCATACCGAAAAAGTTTTCCTTGAAGTTCCCTGGTTCAGATTCATCTCCTGTCACAATGTCCCGTACCTCAGCAGATAAATCAGGCCCACTCCCTACCCTTCAAGAAGCTGAGCAGCAACATGCTCTATGAGCTTGGCATAAAGGCAGGCTTTCCTTTGGTGGATTTCTATAATAGGAAATATGTTTTTCAATCTTCATAATGTCAAATTTATTAATACTTAAACCTTTATAATTATAGTTATTCTATTTATTGTATTCACTATTTTGCCATTAGAGTGTATATGATGCTCAACGTTGGCCTGCCAATACTAGTAGAAATTGCACTACAAGAGAGTTGAGAGCCTAAAATTGGAAACAACTAAGATAATGTTTTCATTTGTTTATATGAGGTGTGGTAACGGAAAAATGTGATGTGCTGAGGATGTGGGTCCTCAAATCTCTGGTGGCTTTCCTGGTGTGTGTGTGTGTGTGTGTGTGTGTGTGTGTGTGTGTGTGTGTGTGTGTGTGTGTGTGTGTGTGTGTGTGTGTGTGTGTGTGTGTGTGGGGGGGGGGGGGGGGGGGGGGGGGGGGGGGGGGGGGTGCAGGACTGAAAAGCAGAAGTGATAATTGCAGCTGGGGGTTTAATGAATTCCTCCCCACTTCATGACCAAGTAATGACTGAACCAGCATGGAACAATTCAGTCGATTTGCTGCTCCCGCAACCTCAAAGCTTCGGTAAGATTATGACACTTATTTTGGTTCTTCTCCAATTGATGAATGATTAACTATGAATATAAAACTACAATAACCCCCATTGCTGTTTAAAATTCTGGTAATGTTGAACTAGGCCTGCTAAGGTAGTTAAATGTAATGTGTGACATCTGTTTTCATGTCTTCATGCTATAAAAAAATAAATAAAAAATTGTTACATTTCACATCTGTAGCGACCAATGTTGACTCTACAGAGAAGAAATTGGCTGGCAATAAATAAAAACGTAGCTATCAGGTTTGTTACGAACTTTTGGTGACCCTCTGAAGCAGTTATTAAACGAGCTTGAAATAGAAGTGACGCGTTTAAGGTGAAACTGAACCTGCTTGGAGAAGCTGCAGCGTGGAGCTGGAGATGACTCGCGGTAGATTCCCACTCACCCCACCTGCTCCTTCGACCGTCCACTGCTGTACCTTAGTTGGCTCTTCGCGTTGGCGCTGGGGTGGCTACCTGCTAGTTATAGAGTTCATGTGGCAATGTGGCTTATTCATTTTTAGGCAACTCCAGAAAATTGTTCAGGACATCAGTAATAACGAAGACAGCCTCCTTAACAAATGGCGACGGTGAGTTTTGTAAGACGTTGTTCTTTGAGAAAAGAAATATTAACACCCCTTACAAATTAGAAATCGTAATTAGGTGCACCCATGTGCATCTGAAAACGTCGATTTCTCTATTTATGTTGAAAATTAAAACGGAAAAAAAATCATAGACTGAATGAATGGCAGCTATTCACTGAGGAAGACAACATTGAGGCTGCAATATAGTAATATTTTCAGACCCCTTATCGAAACATACATTATGATAGTGTGAAAGAAAAGGTTGCTTATTCATTATCGTTTTTTCCCTTTAGACACAGAGACAAACACGGCCCCAAAGTTCCAGACAGGGATTACCCAGGTAACACATCCAGCAAATGAATGAATTAAATGTATTAAAGTACTGCATCATATTTCCTATTAAATATTCTTTGACTAAATATATCTGATCTATTAAAATGATCAGTTTACGGAAATTTCGTCCCCGGTACATCTCCCCCATGGAGAATGTTCTCTCAATCTAGCAAATTTGCTCAAATAAGTCAAGCAAATATTTACAAAGAGTATAAATGATTTACCGCTATTATTATCATAGGAAACTGGTTACATTGACACGTTAAATAGTCCTTTTCCTGTTCACACTATTTACACAGACTTGTGGGACACTCAAGTGTCAACAGTCTCTCAACAGATTCACACCGGAGGTGGTGCTTCCTGGTCGAGTCGCATGGTCTCCCACACGTCTTTTGGAAATAGTGCGAGTGATCATACACAACATGTAGATGTGTTATATTTGGCAAGTTAATGCACACATCTCATAGCAAGCAGCGAGAGATATGTGCATTACAAGCATTGAAAGGGTCTGGCGCATTAAACTGTGCATTGCGTTTCATATGACCATTTAATGATGTCTTAACTGTATTCAATCTTTTGGGTTCCAGTGGATCATTTTGAGGACACTGAGAGATGGTCTGATGTAAGTAAGGCTCAACATTTCTGAATCATTTCTCAAATATTACAAGCACATCTCTTATTAATTTTTCGTAATTATATCCTAATAAAAAACAATCTTCTTCTTCATCTCCTGAATTGGAAGTAGCAGCATTAGTAAAAGGTGGACCTCAGGGTCGTGTGACCGTAATGTGTTATGATTGACCCAGGAGAGTGACTATGAGGAACCCCCTGATGCTGATGGCTACGAGGATCCCCCAGCCCACCAGGTCTTCACCCCGTCCTCCTCTGCGTGTTTCTCCAGAGACAACTATGTCGGTGAGGGACTCCCACCTGAGCAGTAAACTGATCATCCACCGAAAGATGGAGCACCATACCCTGTCTGCATACACATTTGGAATATCTCTTTATTTGCATTAACGTACAACCACCCTCAACACCTCAACGCAGAAGTAAAGTCAAAGCAAAGAAAGACCGAACGGAGGTGGTGCCTCCACCCAGCTCCCCGTGGCCTCTGGCGGTTGCCAGGGTTGGGAATAAGCCACATGCACCAGCAGCTGGAACACCTTCCTCTAACGCCCTCAATACTTTACCATGCTTTTCTGGTCAAACATGTTTTTTATTCTTTAATCCCTGCACCCCCAGATACCTGTCCACATGCTGTAAAGGAAACAGAGCATGAAGCAGTGCTTCACACTGTCGATCACAGCCTGCTTCTGCCTCCCTTCTCCAGACAGCTGCCGGAGACCGTCCAGCCGGCTCTCCAGGAAGCCCTGGACCTCCACAACCACCAAACCGCTGCCCCCTGAGCCGTGCCCCGCGGCCGGCGATAACGTAATGCTGGTGTTGAAGCTGCGTTAAAAGCTTTTTGGGGGTTTGCACGTGAACCGTTAGGTCTTTGATTTATCGATATTTTGTATACTTTGGTTTAAACAGAAACTGTAGTAAGCAAGGATTCATGGTAAGCAAACCAGGATACACCTTCAGGTGTTGTAAATGTTTACGGTTTAGTCACGGGCTAATTTGTTGTAGGAGGATTACATTGATCCAGAGAGGAGTATCCGAGACAACAACATAAAGCCTGCAGCGAAACCGCTACAGGGTAAGAAACATTACAGTGTGTCCCTTTGAAAACTGTTCAGCATCAACACAATGAATAACACGAGAGAAAATGATCCTATTCGTCTAATACATGTAACAGGTGTAAATAGCAGCCCTGTTGTGTCCAAACCCCTGCGGAAACTCCCGTGTAGTCCTGGTAAGTTGCACTTCCTGTCAACACAGAGCTAACACATATTTTGCACGGCCCACCGGTTGATAATAACAATAACATTGACTGTAGAGAATTCAACACTGTAATAACAGCAACTCAAACATAGATTTTAAACAAGATTTATTCTTTGAGGATGGCCTCCAGAAACTCAACTGCTACTTAAACTACAACGTGGGTGTACATTTAAAGAAAAGATACAGTTAAACTGTTGTTATTGGCTAGAGGTAAAATGATGGCATTCATGAACATGAATATGCAATGATTCATGAGCTTGGTAGATAATAATAATGACAAAGATTGATGTTTGTGTTTTTATCTGTGACTTGTTTCTGTTTCAGTTGTATACGAAGTTACTCTCCCAGAGGTAGGTACAGTATAAACGAATAATGATAGTACTAAAACTACATACGTAATAACCAAATATGTACTTTGGAATTTACATCTGGTCCTATGTTTTCACATCTTAAAGGAGAATATTCCTCCAGTGAGCAGGTGAGTTTCACACTCATTTATGATTCCTATTGTCCATTCATGTATTGACTTATTGTGTTAGTAAATGTACCTGAACCTAATTATTCTTGTCTACATGACGGATTTGCCCATAATAGACAAACACAACCTTTGCAAACAAAACTCAGTACCAGGTAGGTTGGTATCCATTACCACAGTCAATTTACATCCAATTGTATAAAAAAATCCCTGTCCATTGTGTAATTTGTATAACTGGACTTCCCTTTTCCCTCTCAAGACTCATCAGCCCTCGTGTGGTGAGTAAGAGCAACTGACAAATCGCACTAACATTTAAATCTCGCTCAACATTCAAGATTATGACGTTGATGATGTTTTGTTATTTCTTTTTCCAGATCCTTGAACAATCGGACACCGAATTTGAAGCTTTTGACCCAGATATCAGTAAGCGTTAAACTAAATCAACCTTTCAAAATCTATACTCAACATTAATCAAGGATATATATATATATATATATATATATATATATATATATATATATATATATACATATACATATGCTTTAATGTTAATAAATCTCTGTGAATAGGATTTTTTTTGCATTCTATTTTCTAAATGAACAACACACGAAAAAATTACTTTCAAATCGAACTCCAGTGATCCCACATCCGTCAACAACAGTTTATGGACATTTTTTCTTCCATTGTGATCATTTGGGTCCATTTTCTGCAAGGACCCTTACAAGGACCCACGACTATAACCAAAACCACCCAGATGTTTATAATAAGAAACCAAATTCATTCTATATCCCTATAGGCCAAACAATCCCTAAGATGAGCCGTGGCCATCCCCCGCCTCCCAAGGCTTTCACAGCTGATTTCAGACCACCCATGTAAGCAGGTTGCATTACAGTTGGTTTGTTGGTCTCGGAGAGGTTGTTGTGAGTCAGCACCATCAGAACGGGTGCGCGAGATGCTGTTCGACAAAGACATTTTGGATTTGCTTTGAAATATGTAAGAGAGTTTAAGCTGGTTTTGTTTCCCCCTGTAGGATTCCTCTTCCACAAAAACCGTACTCCCGCAGTAAGCAATAGACCTTTCTCTTCTCTTGGATTGACAACATGCTCCTCCAAACCTCCTGGGGTCATGCTGCTAAGACTAAGCCCAAAACCCACCTTTGACCATCGGAGCGGATAGCAGAAATGTAACTTGTTTCTCTGCTATCTTAGGACAAGCCGATCTCAGTTTGATGGTTGCGAATGGATTGCAGGACATGGACGAGGTTAAGCCATTTCTCAACTCCGTTCTCGTAACAACTTTCGTAAGGTTTCACAAGGCGTATATTATAGTGTGTTGTGAAATAAACACCACGCTCCAATTCATTATTTATTTATTTTTTACAGAAGTCAGACATTGATAGACAACCCTGGTACGCCAACACGTGCGGCCGCAAGACCGCGGAAGAGCTCTTGATTCAATCTAACAGGGTCAGAAGAAACCATATTATAATCATCAGCATCACCACAGTCATATCACACCACAACATCTGATCTTAGCAAGCCATGAACCAAAGACTGCGACGTGATTATTCAAGGTGTGTGTTTCCCTGGATCAGGACGGCTCCTTCCTGGTGAGGCGGAGTACTGGGCAGGACCCGCAGCAGCCGTACACCTTGGTGGTGCTCTACAAGGGCAGGGTGTACAACATCCCTGTGCGCTTCATCCAAGCGACGCAGCATTACGCACTGGGCCGGGAGAAGAGAGGACAGCAGGTACGATCGATTAGAAATTATTCGGGATAAGTGGAAGTAGTTCCTATTTAGAAGACTGATTGGTCAGTTGTTGATTTCCCAGGTATATAAAAGGACACCTCTATGAAGATGTGCTATGAAAGGAGGTTTGTGCAGTGCAATGATTGGCTCATGATGAGGCAATATCACTCCTTAGGTTGTGCTGTGATATTGAATATAAGCACGGTTGTGTTTCAGCTGTAGGTTTCATCATTTATTTGTCTCAGACCAACATGAATAGTTCTCAACAGGACTGGACTCTTCCCAAGTAACACATGCGTATTTTCCTGCCCACTATGTTTCCATTCAGTGTGCAACCACTGAATATATGTTTGGGGACATGTGTGGTTCTGATGAGTTAACGCCTCATGCTTAGTATGTAATCAACAGTTATTATAAACACCTGTAAAGCTGACTGCAAGTGAATAGTTAAAAGTCCCAGTGCTCTTATACTCTATCAGCACTCATTGATTGCCTCTCGTCCAATCAAATTACCTGGTTAGAACTAACTGTGTTGGATTTGCTCATCATTTGCACGTTCTTAGCATACATTTTACAACCGTTGTTTTCTCCTTGTTACTCTCTTGGTAACTCTCTTCAGTTTATACCATTGATATTTTGTATGCAACTAATTTGTCTGATGGACATAACATAACACAACATGATGCTAATGTGGTAACATAACCTCAACACTCTTGAAAGAATGTAATCTTGAAAGACTAACGAGGTCAATGGTTAGTCCAAGAAATCTCTTTGCTCCAACTTGTAGCATCTAAATAGGACGAGCCCTTTAAGAAGACAATGTGCCCGGTCGGGTCTAACCTCGCTCTTCTCTGTTCCTTTAGCATTTCAGCAGTGTTTCCAAAATCATCGAGAACCACCTTCAGAATCCCCTGGTGCTGATTGACAACCATAGTAACAGCAGGGACATCACCAAACTACGGCACCCAGTCAGGTCCCAGGTGGTCCCACAACGTTAATCCATACACAAGACTGTCACATGGGCAAAAGCCGCATCTTCATTGACTGATGCATCAGACAGCTGATTGCAAATCGTTGAGGGCACAAATCCTCAAGCGCTCCATGCTTGAACATTTGCCCAGAATTGGAGGGATAATCACTCAGGTTGTACTCGAGTGTCTGTTTGATTTCCACTTAAAGTGCAGCAGTGATGTGTCGTTTCAAATAGCTGTACAAGGCTGCAAGTAAGCCAGGACTTGACTGGGTGAGCTCACTACTCGAATCAAACGGAACAAGTGAAATACAGCTTCAAATCCCATGGATGTCTGCTCGGATTACAGCACCGTGTCCATTTACTGTGGACATCAGAACATACTGTAAATCATTGCTAAGAGGGATACATTATAACCATTAGAAATAAGAATTGTATTGGTTTCAGGATGAGAAGCTATGTATTGTTTTATGTTCATTCAAAATATATATATTTTTTATTAAAGATAATGCGTGTTTTATGTGTAAGGTGTCTACAACAATGATGAAACAATGAATTCACAAACTATGTCCATTTATTATGGGGTTTAAAATGTAATGCTGTAATTCGTATGCAGATTGAATGCATAGCAAATTAAATAAAAATACTAGGCACTTGGTGACAGAAAATTCTCAGGTAAATATTTTGTACAGTACCTCTCAGAATGTATGTACAATTATAGATCCTTTGTAACCCAAAAAATATACATGTACAAATATATCACATTGTCAATGTTTTTTTTGAGCATTCGCTCATCTGCTGGGCTTCATGGTTTGAGTTAAATTTGTCCAATGGTCCTTGGCTGAATTATCTTTTCCTGCAGGAGGATTATTATACAGCAGATGGACACTGAGGCTGAGATTGTCATAGGCCTTATAAAAGGTGAGGTAATGGGAAAATCTCCCATAGTGCAATTTTTTTTTTGTCTTGTTTTATTTCAAGTTAAAAAAAAAATCGAACTTATAATGATCAACAACTATGTGTTTAAAATCCAGATATCAAAGCCAAATATTTTCTATTTACTCATTGACACTATATAACACAGGTTCGATTTTTAGACATCGTATTCTTTGGACAATTTACCATCAACAGATATTCTATCATCAAAAACATACTTTGGAACTTCAGTAAATCCAACAACCTTAAAAAATTAAAACATAAATAAAAGCATGAACAAATAGTTTTGGTATTTCCCAGTCAATTGGGGAGCCCGGTGTCCCCCGTGCACATACATAAATATGCTCGCCACCACAATGTACAGCTGACCCGCATGGCAGAGATCGGGCGGCATGGCACTTGCATATCAGTGTTTCATGAAATCACCTGCAAGACAGTGTAAATAGATTAAATATCTAAGCCATTGCCGCGACCAAACAAAGGCGATCCAAGACCGATGACTTCGACTCCCAACCTACTGCAGTATTTTATAAACAAATTCTAAAAATAGATTTACCCACAAACTACTTGTGGGGAAACAAGCTAATGTTTAAATGACCCTGAGTATACAAATCCTCTAGGAAGCTTGACAATGCAGTTCTTCTCGTAACTAGTTTGTACTTAAGACTTAAAGAAAAAGAAAAGAAAACAAGCCACCGTCCGTTCTTAGTTCTCCTCTCTCGTGCGACATCACATTAAGTTTCAGTGTACTTTTTCCAGTGTGGGCGACATGTCCGTCTCTTCACAGTGTGGCGCCCTCCACTCCATCAGGTGGCGCTGCTGGTGGCCGGTCCACGAGCTCCGGCTCCCGAAGCCCCGTCCGCAGAACCAGCAGCGGAACGCCGCCACGGGGTCCGTCGCGTCCCCCGCCCCGCGGACCACCCGGTACTTCCTCCGGCTGGTCCGCCTCAGCCTCAGCCTCAAGAGGAACCTCTCGCGCACCCTGCTGGGGCGACACGCGGCGGCGGCGGCGGGCGGCGGGGGGGCGGGAGACGGGGGTCCCGAGGGCGGAGCCGCGGCCCCGGCGCCCTGAACCGCCGGGGAGATGGAGTCCAGCGTTCGGCGGGACAGCACCACCCGCTGCACCGCCCCCCGGTGCCTGTGGACCGCCGCCATGAGCCGGAACACCTGGGAGGGCGCGGCGTCCGGGTGGTTCAGCACCACCACGGGCTGCTCGCCGCGCGGCCGCTTCACCGCCTGGCCCGCGCTGAGGGGGGTCAGCCTCAGGGTCCGCTCCGCCGCCCTGGGGGCCACTGGCCACAGGGGGGCGCTGACGGCGGCGGGGGGGCCGTTGGACGTGGTGTGGCCGGGCGGGGGGCCGGGGTCCTCCGGCGGAGAGTGAACCGGGGGGCCTGCGCCGACAGGGGGAGACAAATATGAGGGAGGAAATATTCATATTGGAGGGACGTCGATTTACACGTTTGCGCACAAATTTTTATGTTTTATTATTTATTTTTATATTTTTTCTTAGAAAATGCATTAATTAATTTTCAAGACTATGTATTGCTGTCCCAGGCGAGGTGCACATGCATCATCTTACCCAGCGATGGGACCAAGGCTTTGGCAGCATGGGGGGACATGGCGCCATTATTCCTTAGCGGGTTCACGGCGTCGATGGATCCACTCTCCTTTCTGCCGAGCACCGAGTGGTCCATGGCTCGGTTGTTCCCTCCCGACGCTCCAAGGGTGGCAGTTGGAATATTTAGGTTTTCAGCAAATCCATTGGTCGAGGCAAACTGACTCTTTGGCTTCCCGGTGCCATCGGAGGGAACCGAAACGTCCATTCTGTGAGCGTTCCCGTTCCCGCAGCACTGCCCCTGTGTGACTGAGAAGAGCTCCCCTGGTCGTGGCCGGGACTGCAGCGCGATGGACTCCAAGGTGCTGTGCAGGTCAGTCTGTAGACTCACTTTAGAGTTTTCTTCCGATGGCTCGTTGACGATAGGCTGCACTTGTTGCTCCACAGCTGGCAGGGAGGGTGGTAGCCCATGACGGTCGCCTGCTAGGCAACCCTCCGGGGGCAGGAGGGGGCTCTGTGACATCCACTGCTTGTTCTTGACAGGGTCCTTCTTCAGAACCAGCTTCAGACCAAGGCCTTGCAGCTGTTTCTCCAGCGCCTTTGGTCTGCTCTTTTCCGTGCGGCCACCTCTTCTGCCCCTATATTTACGTTGGGCCGGCATTCGGGTATCTCGCTTGTTGGCCGTCTTTGGCTCTTTGGCGGCATTGAGTCCATCCTCACAGGAATGATCACATTTGATCTCCTTGCCATTTCTACTGTGTTCCTCCACATTTTGGTGGAGCCTCGATTCCTGATTCTCTCGGTTTTCCTGAATGGGAGGGCCCGCAGCAGACTCTGGCATGGCCGCGATGGAAGGATCCTCGTTGATATTATTTTCAGTTCCTGGGCAGTGGGTTTGGTCATTGCCTAATTGAGGTTGACCTCTGTTTGGGTCGACTACACAATTAGTGTCGAGGTGGGCACTCCCCGAGGGAGAGGTTTCTATCTTTTCTGGAGGCGTAGTCTTTTTAACGTAGGAGCCAGAGTTCTGGGGAACCTTTAGCTTATTTTTGACCATGAGGACATTGAGGTCCTTGCTGCTGTTGGACATCATAGCGTTCTCTAGCTTCGGATGCATGTTTAAGTCCTGAGGGAAACTCGACAGCACACTCTGGAGAGCTTTGGTCCACTTCTGGCCGTCCGTCCCTCCAACTGCGGACCTGACCAAAAACTGTTGAGTCTCCTCCAGCGTTCTCTCTGGACTCGATAGGCTGCAGTATTTGTCCAGGAACTCTCTACCGGGCATGGAGAGGCAGTCTCTGGACAACCAGCGCATGTCCCTGGCGGTGTTCCGGGTCACTCTGTTCCTCATCTTAGGAGCCGACGGGTGTGGACTGTTTGTAATACGGTGGAGCTCCTTCATGTTGTGGTCCGCCGTCTCGCCCGCATGGACAGTGTTCATGTGCTTAGTGATCAGGCGTTTACTGGGCCCCCTGTAGCCACAGTGCTGACACTGAAGGCCTGGATCGGCTGCTTTAGATCTGACTGGTTTCATAAAGTCTGTTGTGTGAAGGGAAAGGTCCAATTCACCCCTTTCTTCCATAGGCAAGTCGTGAAGATGCATATGCTGTAAAAACGCATGCACTTCACGGGTGGAGAACTTATCGCACAGTTCACATGAAAACCTGCCCTTTTGGCAGTGACAAGAGGTCAGATGTGAGCAGTACTCCGGCAGCGTTCGCTGTACATTGTCTTTACAAATGTTGCAGCTCGGAAAAGTGTCCTTGTGGCTTAACAAATGGACCTGAAGAGAGGAGAATTCGTGTGCTTTAAAAGAACAAACATGACAAGAGAAATCGGGCTGATTTCCCCTGTGCTTTTCCTGAAAGTGTCTTGCGAGTTCTTTGGGAACAAACTCTGATTGGTCGTTGCACCGTGAACATTTGAACCTGAGCATACTGGGACTGTTGTGAGCCTTATGTTGCCCCCGTTTCGCCTTGTCGAGGGGCCCATTCGACGGAGGACAGTCTGCGTTTGGCTCCCGCCGCTTTGCTATCTTCTTTGGTCCGGCCTTATCTCGACCTTGCATTGTCGGGGGCTGCACGGCCGTCTTCCTGAGGCGAAGTCGTTTGTGCCAATCTCTTTTCTTCTTGACAAGCTGATTATCGTCTCCTGAAGATAAAGCCGCACACATGTCTGCCAAATCCATTTCTAATCAGCTATCTGTGAAGTTAAAGAAAATGTCAATGCATGACATTTTTGGGAGAATAAATAAAACCCTGCTTTTGAGTGTGGTCCATGCCTAGAAACTTGACATCATTTTAAGTTCATTTCAAACGTAGCCTATTGATAATGCCCATAGGAATTGAGTGATGTCTATGTAAATGTAATTGAATAACCTATTCAACTCAAACAATTGTTAGCAATTAAGTCGAAGACAGAAACGTAAAAGGGTATCTCCCTTTAAACCCACGCTCTACGTGCCTTAAAGTGTTTAACGCCTTTACAGTGATACCGTATAGACCAAATCTGCTGAAATACACAACTCGATTATCCACAAGATACACGAAATATGTTCAATTTAAACCACCTGTTCACATCGCCCTTCTACTAAAACAAAGCCGCCTCGCCATTAGTTGCACTTCAGTCAAGTCGAAACAAAGTTGCAACAAATCAGAAGATACGCCGATGATCAAACAAACGTTTAATTAGGGCTTCGTCAAATACGATTAATCCGGGCATCCCGGCGCCGCCATTGTGCAATCTGTCTTAACCACAACAAAGTGATGCGACGGTCTTTGTGACTAACAAACACCCCGAGAGTAATGTATTAACCAAGTGATACACAAGTTGTGGCCCGCGATGCCGTCCCCTCAGTGTACAACTAGTCTGAAACAGCACAGTTCACTTTCGGAGGGACACCATTACTCAAGGGATGGACGTTATTCCACTTCGGGTTGGAGTTGGTTTGAATTAACATGACGCACAAGAGCTTAAAAGACGGAGTAACACAACAAAAAAAAAAGCGTATGGTCCAAAGTTATTCCGATTCGTTTGCTTTGCACAAAGTTAACGCTGCAGAGAAAGCCCCCGCCGGTGTCGATTACAGACGAATAACCGACGTTTACATACTTCCCTCGGTGTTTTTACCTTTCTTTTGTAGAGAGCTTGACAGCTCAGCGAACGGCAGCCATGATGGTTTCATCCGGGGATTACAGCCCTGAGCTCCTTACTTCCACAGCCGGAGAGTAGACCGTCAGTGGAGAAGACTCCCTCATAGGACAGGCCTACACAATAACTATTTGTAAAGTGTGTGTTCAGCTGGATTGATCGAACAAAACAGTCCCACGCATAGGCTTCCAAATAAAAAAAGGCAAATTAAAGCTGGCTAAATAGGTTTAACATGAATAAATAAAAAGGCATTGTATTCTACATGTTTGCGGTTGTCTGAAAAAAAACAATGGCCAGATATTTGGAAGGTTTCCAAGGTGGTTGAAAGAGGGTACCTCGCGGAAAACGGTACCGACCACCACTGGGTGTCCCGAATAAAGGCTTCAATGTCTCCCCTAGTGCCTGGAGGAACACTTCCGCCGTGTTTACAGACCCCCACTCCCTGCTCTCCCTCACGCTCTGCCTCTGCTCTAACCGGGTTCCAACCTGCTGTCTGGGGTTTTAACAGGGTGTCAACCTGGTGTCACTGTGGTTTGGACCGGGTTTCAACATGGTTTCAACTTGGTATCAAAATAATTCCACGGGTTTCAACAAATTTTTGAATTCGTAAATTCGCCTGTGGGCGATTTGCTTAACGGAGCGGCAGGTCAAGTCATCGCGTAAAAAACCTTCATGAAAGAAGCATTTTTAAAACTCCCTTTCCCTAATGTGTGCAAATGAGGCTTCTGTTAATTTATTTCACAAAACATAATGTATTTATGGAATTATTTGATTTAGCATTTACATGTTTAAATTGATTGTATTAATTTATTACCTATGCTGATTGTTATTGTATTTAAATTTCTTACTATAAATGCATCTTTTTAATCTTTAAAATCTCCCTAAATAATTGAATAGTAGTTGTAAACATATATTAACAATTCAAGGTTAATTTTGAGATTATTTCTTGATTTAATTATTAGAATCAGAATAGCCTAATATTAATGATATGAATAGACATGGGACTATTTAAGATACAGACAATATTGAACCTAGGAATGGATCAATTAGCATGACAAAATAGTATTTTTTATCATGTCAATAGGTTAAAATAAGTTATATAATAATACAATAATTATAATACTAATCATAGCCTATATAATGCATAATGTAGCCTATCAAACAACATGAAAGAAAATAATGCAGTATTTGGGCGGTCGCTACATATAGGGTCATCTTCGTAGTCCAAAAACGGTTGCATGATGCTGGGTTTGCAGATGGTGGAGGGAGGAGCCATGTGGCTGAATCCTCCTCGTTCATAGTGCGGAGCCTGGCCGGGAGTCCTCCAGGACGGCCTGGATCTTCTTGTCCTCGTCCACCACCACCCCCAGACGGGCCAGCCCCAGCTGCACTGAGCTCGCCCTCCCCAGCCGCACTGAGCTCGCCCTCCCCAGCCGCTCGTGGTCAGAATTGAAATAGTCAGGGTCAAGTGTTGAACAGCAAAGCATCCGTGGCCTACTGGTTAATGGGTTGGACCGGTAACCGGAGGGTGGCAAAGAATGTGGACGGGGGGGAGGAGTAGTTGTTCAGCACTCTCCTACGTCCTCTTCCCCAGATGAGGTGCCCTTGAGCAAGGCACCTGAAACCCCCGCCTGCTCCCGGGTGCTGCTCACTGCCCCACGGCTGCCCACTGCTCCGGGCGTGCCGGTGTGGACCTCTAACCGGGTCACTCCTCTGTCTGTGGACGGGGGCTCCGGCTCCAGGATGGGTCAAAGGCAGAGAAAGGATTTCCCCCCAAAAAGGGACAATAAAGGATAACTTAACTTAACTTAACCTGATAGCTTGGGGGAGGGAGACGCTGTTTGATTGAGTCAAGGATGCTCCGATAGCATCTGCCAGTGCAAACAATTGGTGACTATTGACTTTACCAGGGTAGTTAGTGACTACATCAGGGTGGCTGGTGACTTAACCAGGTTGTACTAGTGTGACTGTGTCTAGGACTATAAGGTTCAGCCAGTGAACAACTGGGTATAGATGTACTAGTGAAAACAGTTCTAGCTCCTTGACTTACATCCCTTGACCTAGGCTCACTTTATTAATGAATTATTTATAAAGGAACGTCAGACTTATGCATGATAGTAGTAGTTGCTATTTGATAAGGATAAGATGGCTATCTCATGCTTTCCAATTTCTTTCATATTTGAATGCTTCAGTCCTTGTGTGTATTATATGATCCTATATTATGGGATCAGACCTAAGGGATAGCCTTAATTGCTATTTTTTTCAAATGATAAACTAATTAACGAGCTAACAATTAGACAATGGGGAGGGGCTCAAGAGGCCCCTCCCCATTGGCCTCGACTCTTTTGACTATTTTACTAATTTCATGCATTTTCTAAAGGTCAAACCATTAATTATATTTGACCTATTCTCCCTTTACCCATACATTGTTGAGGTGACAACATACTGACATCGCATTAATTGTACAGCGAGACATTGTGGCGACGCAGGGATGCATTGGATTTTACTATTTCCATGGATTCGACCATGAAATGTGACTCCCATCCCGTGATTGGGCATCCATCCTAGTTGTAAGCGAACTTCTAATTGGCTGCAGCGTGACTTCTGCTGCGCTGCTCGTTGTTGTGTTAGAGTAGCCGTGTTCACCGAACGCGTGCTAGCTCAGAAGAAGCTCACCGTCTCCCGGTACTTCAACATCGCCAACAATGCATGTGACAATGCGCCAAACATAAAGTTAAAGTAACGTTTGTTTCAAACATTGCTGAATAACCGCCTCACTTTATGTGCGAGCCGGGTGAGTTGAGTTTGCCTGCAATACCCATGTCTATGTTAATAGAAATACATTGAATAAGTGATCTGAGTCCACAACCAGATTGCTGCATGCGAGTTACCAACAAGCTCTGGTTTCCTCCTCACATGCAGAGTTTGTCATGATGATTTAAGTTAATTAATGAATTAACTGCCCTTTGATATTTTGAAATGACAAGGGTCTACGAAGTGTTCTCATAAATGGAGCTTGAGGACCAATGGTGGAAAGGACATCTCGCTGCCGATATCTACCATGCTCTACGATACAAAGTAATACAAGTTTTATTTAAACCGTCAAAGGTGGTTAACTCCATCACAGGCATGCTATTCATTTCTGATATCTCACTCACGTTCTGTTAACAGGAGCTCAAATTACCCTCCTTCAAAGGACAGTCTCCCCAGCTAAATTTAAGACGATACTTCGCAGACCTCATAGCGGTCGTCTGTAATCGCTTCAGGCTATGTCCAGCCGCCAGACATCTTGCGGTTTACCTGTTGGATCTTTTTATGGACCGCTATGATATCACTGTGCAGCAGCTTCACATGGTCTCCTTGTCATGCCTTCTTCTGGCCAGTAAGTATTTCAATACACATGTTTTACATAGAATGTTTTACTTCTTTACATATTCATCATCATGACTTGGCTTGGTCCCGTAATGCATGCCACCACCATCACACTTTGGCAAGGACCAATTCAATTGAATATCAAGTCTTTATTGATTGTGATATTTTCTTTATGTCATTGCAGGTAAGTTTGAGGAGAGGGAAGACCGGGTGCCGAAGTTGGAGATGCTGAACAGCCTGGGATGCATGAGCTCCATGAACCTGGTGCTCACCAAGCAGGGCCTGCTTCACATGGAGCTGCTGCTGCTGGAGACCTTCCAGTGGAACCTGTATCTGCCGACCGCGGCCCACTTCATCGAGTTCTACCTGTCCATCGCTGTGCACGAAGCAGACCTCCATAATGGTTGGCCTATCGGCTGCCTGGACAAAACAAAGCTGTTCTTGGCCAAATATGCTGACTACTTCCTGGAGGTCTCCTTACAAGGCAAGCAGCTGGCAACACTATCACTGAATGAAGAGGGACTGCATACTTGAGTGACACAAGTATTTAAATGCATGGAGTAACTAACTACACCATTTATTCGATTTTCTCTTAACAGATGAGATGACATTAAAAGGATAATAACTTCAAAATCAATTTTGAATAAAATGTGTATTCATTAAAAAAAAAGTACATTCGGTTAAGGATTCATGTAAACAGGAAGCAAACCTATTTATAGTTGGATGTAAGCAATATAACCAAATCCTTTTTTACCATGACCATTGGCTGATGGATTACAATCTGTTATTTCCTCAACGGCTGCACGTACACACACAAGCTCTGTTCAAACACGCTGGCACACTCAGACTATTCCTCTAATCCATACCCATAAAGATTTGGCAGGCACACGCCAACTTGACAGCTGTACCTTCCCCCCGTCGCAGGCGCTCAGGCCCATCTTTTGTCGCTTCCTTTCCAGACCATGTGTTTCTGTGCTTCGTCCCGTCACTGGTGGCTGCCGCATGTCTGGCCTCCTCCCGCCTTATCCTCCACCTGGCCCCCACATGGCCCCCCCGCCTTCAGCGTCTCACAGCCTATACCTGGGACGACCTGGTGTCCTGCACCGAGAAACTCATGGTGTGAGTGTCTCCGTCAGATTACCCTCTCACACTAACGGTGACACTTTGAGTTTGAGGGATGAATCATTTACATGGAATGGTCATCTGGCTACAACGACTTTTCTGGTTTTACAAATTGAAACAGGTGTTGACATGAAGGTGTAGCACATGGACTAGAGAAGATTTGCAATTCTAGTCTTATTGCAGCATATTCTTTCAATGAATACACTCGCCTCTCCGACAAGTACTAGAGCCCTATTCTACAGCATGAACTAGTGACTCATTGTAGAAGTGCAACAGGTGCAACACATTGACGTGTGAATCTGTGTGGGTCTCTTCTTCCTGCAGGATTGTATTTATGACTTGACAGGGAACATCTCGTGTTTTTATTCCTAGTGCACATGACGGTGATGTCAAAGAGGCCAACAAGCAGAAGGGTTCTCCTCCAAGCCACCAGCAGCAGCAGCAGCAGCAGCAGCAGCAGCAGCAGCAGCAGCAGCAGCACCAGCTAGCTCCAACCCCCAACTACCACACTTCAGGGCAGGCCAACCCCGTGGCTCAGTACCTCCATCGGCCCGTGATGCCCTACCCCCAGCAGACCCTCCCACCGGCCGTAGCCCCCAGCCACCGGTACCTCAACCAGCCCATTGGCCTGCCGGCTCCCATCGCCCCCCAGCACAACCACATCCCCAACGCTACCACCCACCTGGAGTCAAAGGCTAGCATGTCAAATCGAGCCTACCAGGTCAGCGTGAAATACCCCTTTGCTGCTCCCTGCTTTGATAGGTGATCAAAGCGGGCGTGTGTGTGTGTGTGTGTGTGTGTGTGTGTGTGTGTGTGTGTGTGTGTGTGTGTGTGTGTGTGTGTGTGTGTGTGTGTGTGTGTGTGTGTGTGTGTGTGATCTGCGCCTTCTTAAGTTATCATGTTGAACGAAGAGGCATGGTTTTTATTTTCCTTGTTGGTATGTATACAGCACTTTGATCCTTAGGTAGTTCACAATGTGCAATATACCTACTTGCTGTATACAATTTCCAATAGCTTGCAGTGTTTTTGTGTTTTCTTTTGTTGAAGAGATTGAGTTGTTACTGAGTATTAACAAGCAGGATATGTGTGGGTTTAGTGCCAGTACGGCTTCCTATTTTGCCACACAATTTTGTGCTAGAGACCAAAAGCAGTCCTGTAGCTGTATTTATTTAAGCCAAAGTACCGCAGACGTGTTGAATGTAAGCTGTATCGTTTCACTTTTTTGTTTTTCTTTGCTACTATGGGAAACTGGGTAGGAACCGACGGGAGGAACTTATTTCAGGCTGTGTTCAGCTGTTGACACAGCATTTTTGTTCTTGAGCAATGTTACCTTGATGAACCTGTTCCAGAAATTGTAGAACGTATTCTGGAACTTTAAAGAACATATGTTAGAAGCCTCTTGGAGATCACTCTTCTTTTTTTTCCTCTGGGAGGAGGATGGGGGGTAATTGGGAAAAAACAAGTAATTTCTGTACAGAAAATATGAAAATATTTGGCTGTCCACTTCTATCTTGCAACTTTTAATAAAAACGGACATTTGATTAAGGTCTCATGCATTTCATGTATACTATAAATGTAAAAGTAGAGAATGCTAACAATTTGTGCACACATTTATCCATGTTTTTGTATCCAACATTCGGAGGATCTGATCAACATTCCCATTAGTTGTGTTCACTGGTAGCCCAAACATCTACCCATTCGTTCACTGCTGCAACATAACCGGCCCTCTACTGGCGTTTGGCCAGACGAGCTAAGAAGACCCATGTGGAAAGGATGAGGTTTGGGTAGGGGCGGATGTACACGGCCAAGGCAAATGAGGTGTCTGGGATCTCTGTGCTGTGGATCCCTGTGTTGTAGACTGTGTCCACCAATGAGTTCATGTCCCGGTAGGGCAGATGAAGAGGGAATCCAGTTACCTAATGAACCCACAGACCAAAGGCCCCCATTTCGTATTGGGGTCAACAAAATTCCACAATAAACAAAGATTTTCAACGGGTAGAAGCCTATTGAGTAATGCAATCATTCTCAGCCATGGAATCACATCACACGACACAAGTCGTTAAGATAAGAAGAAAAGTAGGTTACAATGGTCAGTGGATTCCTAGCAAAACGAGCAGGCTCTCAATACAACCATGGTTACCTTGTAGTCTGTCATGGTCTCCAGAACCTGGACTGTCTCCGTCAGGGTGGAGTCTGAGGACCGGGCTTTCTCCAGGAGCTCCAGGGCTTCTCTGAGCATTTCCGAGCACTTGGTGTTCCAGCGAGTGATGTGAGGGAGCCTCCACTCCATTATGCTGTTCCTCAGCTTCACTTCCACCCTTGGACAGAAGATATCCACAGTATAGCAGTATATCCCTTCTTGTGTATCAGCAAATAGTGGGCTTTATTTATTTTTGGAATTTTTGGAAAACACTAGTTCTCTCAGTTGATGCACCCAGTGTTTCCCCCAGCACTGTGTGGTTAAGGCGGCCACCTTAACAACAATAGGGCCCCGCCTTGTCTACCAATGTATAAAAAAATAAAAATATTATTATGCATTAACAAAACTCTCAAGAACAAAACATTTCAATCAGGTACAAAAAATAAAGATAAATAATGCATTGTCAATACTGTTCACAACGATAGTCGTGCCATAAAGCTATTTGAGTGGAATTGAAACGGCGGCATTAGGCGGTTCTAGCTATTATTCCGAGCTGAAACCCTCACTGAAGACCGCAGGGCCACGAGACAAACCTTGCCTCGCTCCTTGACCACCTTGACTAAGACATTTTCTGGGGGAAACACTGTACACCCATACTGTAACATTGAATGTAACATAGAGTAGACTGTACTAGGGCTCAAGAACTCTAGACCTACCTCCTTCTGAGGGCATATACCAATTCCATTTCAACAGGCCGGTATTTCACCTGAATTGGCTAGAAAACATGCATTTTGTAGAGGCACTTCAAAGGTATAAGAGGTTCTTTGTTAAAATGTATGCAAATACAATTTTCAGACACTTCAATAAATGGTTTACCAATCCAGATGTTGCAGCTTGAGACCCATTGAGGAATAAGGCCTTCCAAGAGCCTGGGTCTGACAAGTCAAAGTTGATGACTGAGGTTCGCTTTGTGCGTTGGACATTAAACCACACCTAAAACACATCCATCAGTGTTACTTAGGATCTTTGTCATTATACTACATGTGCTAAACAGCAGATGAGTCTGAGCCTCCTCCCTTACGTTATGGCCGTTCACAAGGCCTTTCACCGTCTGCAAAGGGCAACGCGTGTCGCATTTGTCGTAGTGCTTTCCATCCCTGGGGTTCCAAACCAAGTATGTATGGTTGTTTTTGGTGAGAATATACGACGTCTCTTTCTGTAGAATATACTTTGCTTTTACTTTGCACAAAAATAATGACAAAAACATTGTGATTCTGGTATAGTTTTGTGTGGGCCTGAACTAAGTATAGTACAGTAGTGATAATCAACATAATAGCAGTGTAGAAGGCTACCTCAAGGACAGATTCTCCCAGTAGCAGCCACGCCTCCACTTGCTGGTAGTGGAAGAGGTTACACAGGAGAACAGTCAGGCTCATATGGTTGCCCACTGCGAGCTCCAGGCACTGCTATAGAATTGTCCAACAGATCAAGTTCACAGTGATCTTAAAGGTAAAGTCAACAACTGAATAAAATATCTTCACCGTTTGGTACCTTCAAGACATATGTTTGAGGCCCACATCTGAGTTTGCTCTACACATAATCTGGGTCAAAGCATATTTGGAAAAATGTGCAAATGTTTATTCTAGTGGATTATGAGTGTACCTCAGAGGATAACCAAATGGCCCTGCTGTTTCCAACACCAGAGAGGCAGGGCACGGTTGGAATCACGGACACAAACATTGCCAGGATATCCTAGTTTACATAATCCAAATTCAATCAGAAAGATACCTTAGTCATACATTCTCAAGGAAGAACATTTAACATTAACATTTAAAGTTCTTTCCAGCTGTGTGTGCAGTTCTGAATCAGCCCTTACTAAAGCAGTCATGCTGTTGAGTGAAGTGTCCTGCAGTATTTCCTTCGGAGGAGCAAGTGGGCCAAAGAACCGGGTAGCCAGGACCAGTCTGGCGTCAGAGTTGAAGACAGTGGTCGATACCCATAGTTTCTCTTCACTGGTGGCTCTGCACTGGCGCTCAAACTCAAAGGCCTGCCTCAGCAGCCCCTCATCTTCGTCGCTGGGAAACTAGAGAGGCCTTAACGATAAGCACTCAACTAAAATAATTTAAATATAATTCAAATTATTATTCTGGATTATTTATAAATAATATAATGTCTATCTTGTACGCACCAACCACTGTGAAATCTGGTCCTCATCCTGAACAAACAAAGGTAGTTTTGCGTCACAAAGTGTTAATCATAATTGGTTCTATCTATGGATCCATTTACCCAACACTGTCAATAGAACCCTACTCTGGCTGAAAGCTCAGTAGCTATGGAGACCGGTGGGTCCAGGTTTATGAAGACTTCCAGGGAGCTCTCCTCTGTCCGAACCGCCTGGTCGTTGAAGGAATCCTCCTCCGGCCAGGTGTAGCCAAGCAGAAGCGGAGACTGGCCAATGGGGAGTGACTCACACACCTTAAAACAAGTTGAAGGCATATCGGTCCTGCTATCCAATCAGAGGTCTTGTGTGACGCAGTCTGTGTGACCTCATGTCGGCGTGCACAGCGTTGTGTGAGACCTCACCGTGGACCGCTGCAGCAGCGTTGTGAAAGGTATGGTGACGGAGCCGAGCCACTGTCTGCCAGAGAAGACCTGCGCCCCGCAGCCCATCAGTACACTAGTCTGTGATACACAGAGCCCCGCAGGTAAAGAGCAGAGAGAGAAGAAGAAAGTAATCGTGGAAATAATGAGCAAGGAGGAAGTCATGGATGGAAATAATCTCTGGTTATTTCAGTTGTTGATTCTGATTGCTTGAGATGTGTAGCAGCTCGTAAAAGTGCAAGATACCTCAGCACGTTGGAAGGAAATGTTATCAAACATATTTATGACTATGTCATTTTCTGCACTAGAAAGCCCTTCTAGGCTGTAGTCCCCTCCTTTGGCCCTGCGGACATATAGGAGAGCATGATATATGAGCTGGAGTCTGCTATGTGAGCATCACTCTGTACAACAAGTAAAGGGGTTGTATTACCTGAAGTCAAAGGTAAAGTCTTCCTTCCAGTGCGGATTAGGTCCCTGTTTTACACAACTCCTACATGTGATCCCCTGAAACCTGACCTCAAAGAACGGCTGAACATCAACCTGTTAATACAATGAGAATAATGGAGGTGCTATGTACAGTAGGTTACATACAGTACTGCAATATTTCACACAAAAAAGAATAAATTAAATGCACTAAATACTGCTTAATACTACCTATGGTCATTTTGTATTTGTTCAAAATATATATATTTCAGCCATTTTAGGGAACTAATTTGGCTCTGTGTCAGATCTTCGGGAAAACTCATTTTTACCTCAGGAATAACTTCTTCCTCTGAGAAGGTTGCCCTGTTGGAACTTGCAGGCAGGCCACACCAGAATACATTTCTGGTACGAATCCTCCTCCAGAACCAAAACAAAACAAGCACCTGTATGTTTTCTGGGGGTCTCCCCCAGCAGACGTACCAGCTGGAGAATAGAGATGTGTTCATGCAAGTTAAGTGGAGCCTTACTTGAGGGGATCTTTCTGTCGGACGGGCAGACCCATGGCGCTGTTGACAGTCACCCGGACCTTAAGGTGTGTGTCTGCGAGCAGGGAGCTGGGAACCAACTTCCTCATTGTGGTCCTTCTAGGGTTTAGAGGACGCAGCCCCCTGAAGATATCCCAGCTGGACTTCCTGCTCGCATCAAGGACAAAGTTTGTTATCCAGCAGAACAGTACAGATGTGTTCAAACTCACTAAATCACACAAAACTCACTTTGGTGTGTCGGCCCCATGATGCTCATTAACAATGTCAGAGAGCTTGTACTTCTTCCTGATGTCATCAATTCTTCTCTTGGCTGAATCGAGCATCTTACATAATACAGAGAAATCAGAGGTTTACTTTCCAAGTTCTGTAAATAGCCAGTGTAATCTGGATGTACGATGAGTACCAGGGCACCCTCTGGGTTTGTTGAATATTGTGCAGTATGTGACTTGTGATTGGGTCCTCTTCCTCCTCCACTAGTGAATAACGTGGAACTGCAGAGTACTCCTAAGCAGCGCCAGAACACAAGTCACTACTCATGGGTTTACACACGGAAATTGCCTCGGAATCATTGCAATGATAAGCTACAAGAAGTTATCAAACCTTCTTAAAATGTGTTGTTAAAGCAAACATGGAGTCTTTGATCTGGCTGTCGTGAAGTGGGATAGCTTCGGGCGGAGCCCTACGACAATTCCTGGCCCTAAGGAGCTCAAACCGCCGGGACTTATCGAAGTCCTCCTCTGTGGTGAAGTCAAACTCCTCTTCGCAGGCGTACATGTGAAAGCATCCCTTTGCTCCATCTCTCCTCTCACAAGCTTCCTGCACTCCAAACAAATATAGCATAGTTCACGTAGTATCTGGTGCTCCCACATTGTTTCCTGTTATATATGGGGATATTTGTTGAGCAGCAGGGGATGCAGCCCTGAATGAACAAAAGACAAAACCTACAAGGGAAAACTGTATGCGAGCACTTGACATTTACATGCCGGTGAATGTCGGGAGCCGCACTCACCCTGAGCAGCCCTTGGATTGCCGTGTTTGATGGGTGGTTGGGATCATACTTTACGTCTCTCAGCCGGCCTAGGAACTCTTCATGTGTATGGCTCTTCAACACTTGGCAAGTCTGGGAACTGAATATAAATTAGTGCTGTCAAGCGATTCAAATTTTTAATCGCGATTAATCACGATTAATGTCATCGTTAACTCAAGATTAATCGCGAGTAATCGCGATTAATCGCACATTTTTTTCTGCGCTAAATATCCCTTGATTTCTTTGTCCCATTAATTTTTCTCATTTTAATGCTATTGATAACAATATTGGCATATACTGATGAAAACAGGACGATACAAAAAAAAAGCCTATAGCACAATTAAACGATGAACATACAAACATACTGCCTTGAACATAGCAGTCAGCCTACTGCTTCTTTGTTTTGAGCCAAAGAAATTATTTTTTTTAAGATTAATGCCGTTAAAATTGGTTTGCGTTAACGCCGTTAATAACGCGTTTAACTGACAGCACTAATATAGATATAAATAAAATGAATCCAATTGGATGATACATTGGTGTAGACATTTATACATAACATCTGTTACAAATCATGGAATTGAATGCAGTATGAATGTATTGATTGATTGATTACAGTTATAAAACACTTAACTAACTCCACAAAAGCACAGAGATAACCAACACATTGCTTATGAATGTCTATGTATATGAGTTTTGATACAACAAAATGTATTATTGTGTTATATTGTATGAAAAATAAAGATGTTATCAAAATGGTGTTTTTACTCACTTGGTAAAATTAGTTTTAGTTGCTTTGGGTGCCATGGAGAAGAGAGATTCCTCTACAGCCCAAGAGAGACCATAGGTCAGCCTACCTCTGCTCAATAGATATCCTGGTTGCTTGTAATTTAGTATACATGGGACATCTAATGATAAAAGAAAAACAACTTCAAATGCCCTATACATCTGCTTACTTCGCTTTAATATAATTTGCTTTGAATTGTAATAAATGGTTATTGCTGTTACTCACTGCTCCCGACCCCATCATAGTGAGGCTGGACAACTGGTTTGTTGCTGAACTCTATAGTTTCCAGGAGGGAAGTGCAGTTTGACAGCACATTTCTATCTGGAATTGGCAAATATACTTTGGCCACCTCAGTGCTCTTTTGTCCTGAAGTTTCACAAATCTAAAATTTCAAGAAGAACAATATTCCCCCTCTGAGGTGATTACATACACACATATCAAAACAGGGGGATTGAAGCTCTTTGAGGCTGCGATTGGGAAGGGCTCTACAAATGTGCTTAGTGTACACATACCTGCAGCATTATATTCTCTGAGTGGTGCATTATCCGTACGTGAAAGATCTGCTGGATGTTGACTCTGAAGTCACCGTCTAAAGACGCTGGATCTGAGAAGGATACAAGTTTCTCATTGTAGAATATTTTCACTGTTATCTTGCGGCGCAGCAACTCGTATCTCCTGATTCTTTCGCCTCTAAAATCCAAAAGCAACAAAGCAAATGGAATTTCAGCTCTGGGTTAAATTCCTGCCGAGGCTAAACCAATGACTAATGTTGTTCTGTTAATGGTGGCCTCACAGGGGGCAGCTCAGTGATGGGGTGATGCTTCTGCTTCTGGAGAGAACAGGGATCAGGTCACTGCGCGAGATGGCTGGATTGGCCTGATGGGCCTGATTCTTCAACCGCTCCCCAGGCCCTGTGGTATCCTCTTCCTTCTGGTCAAGGTGATCACTAAATCGCCGCTTGAAAACCCCATCATCTGCAGTCTGTAACGGGCAAACCTTTCAATTGGATGCACTGGTGTACACCCCCACACAATACATCAACAACATCTATCCTTGCCAATGTATTACCACAAATATTTCCTCTGGTTTTCCACTCCGAGTTGCGGATTGGTTCCCACCCATGTCTTTGAGTCTGTTTAGAGGGGAATGAGGGAGTTAAGACCTCAAATATTTCCAAAGGATGACTAATGGGGATTGGCCCCAACAGCAACAATATGTGAAACAAACAAGGACGTGCACCTGTGCAGCTGTAATCTGACAGTTGTGCTCGTGAACGCATTTTCTGCTCTGTGTTTTTTAATGGTGGTCCACCGATTACATATGTTCTTCAATAGATAGTCTGTTTCTATCTCTCTGTGTTGTCTCTCTGTATCTCTTCTGAAGAAAAAAATGATAGATAAATATAGCTATATCCACACAAGCAGTTATACACATCAGAAAATATTAACAAACAAACCTTATCTCTTGTTTCGTTCCCAACTGGTTTCCTGCCAAGAACCAATCGCGTTCACCACTTTCCAATTTCTCTAATCCCTTTAGCTAATATTGCATGGTAAAAGTTTACTTAGTGGAGTTCACTTAAAATATTTTACATTTTCTGTAATTGTTGGCATAAACAAGAGCAGAGATGTTTGGTGTTACACAATACCTTGCCCTGCAGGGCAGTAGTGGCATCTGGCATTTGGCGTTTTTTGTGGTAGAGTTCATGGAGCTCTAACAGGTTTTGTGCCAACACATGTTCTCTACTGAACAAGGGGTGATGTGTGAATATGAGCCCCGCTAGGCTAAGGTCAAGCTGCCACATTGCCGCATCACATTTACTAGATGTGTTTGAAGCTATTGTAGAAGGCTGTGCAGAGTAAAGGAAAAATCATTTTTGGTTGCCAGCAGGTTACATAATGACATTATTAAAAAAAATGATATCCAAATGGTATCTTAGTTGGACATATATGTGTGAATACATGATGTATACACTACAAAATGATATATTGTTTATTGACACACTCAGGAGATTATATCGTTTACTTATTTAGATATGCATGTCAGGTGCCATTAACTTAAGAAACAATACCTCCCGCTCCTCTGTCATTGAGAATAGTTATAAATAGCTAAAAGGACAGCGTTTTGCATCAGAAGGCACTCTTCCAGATGAAGCCCCTAACCTCGATGTACCCGGTACTGAGGCCGGGAGAGGGACCTGCTGCAGGGGGGTCTGCCTGGAAGCAGCAGCCCCTCTGCACTGGGTCAGGCAGAGAGTTCAGGCAGCCGCTCGGGTCGAACCAACGCTCTCCCTGTAATAGGGAGCAAACACATCATTCAGGTCTGACTCGTTCATTCATATGCTGTACATATTTCTCACCTCAACAGGACTAAATAGTTGACAGGGATAGAGAATGTGGCTACACACCTGCCCTCTTTTATTATTATTATTTATCCTAAAAATGGATCTCACTATTTTGAAACTAGTTTAATTGCGCTACTTTAGAGAGATTACCCTTATATTGGACTCAGATGGTCTGTGTTCAGAACATTGCAGAGTACTTTGCACTGTGCTTATTTTAGATATTGCATAATCATGTTTTATAACCAGAAACTAGAAATGACCGCGTGGCGCCTGGCTGTTGGTTTTGTGATTTTTTTCAAGTAATACCTCATTCCCAAATCATAGCATAGGGATGCAATGTAAAGTTATTGAAAAGGGCATTATTGTTAAATGTAGAGTGGTTAACCTTGTCTTGTTCAATGAGTCGGTTGGACATTTTGTTGTTGATCCACCATGGAACCGTAGGTCTATCCTGGACATACAGTCCTTCATCTTCTAAGCAACGCAGCTTCAGATTAGCTTGTGCCAGACGTTCCTGGGGTACTGTCAAAATAATTATAATTTCTTAGTGAATATGCTCCAAAAACCAGGGGATATATCCACCATAACTTTATCTTACCAGCTGAGAGGCGTGGCACAAAAACATGGGTTTGCTTTAGTCTGCTTTGGACAATTTCTCCAGGAATGAGTGGGTCCGAATCCTCATCGTTCTCCCCAATAATTATTACAGTGTTCTTTTCACTCTGTAAAGACAAAAAACATATTATACATATATAACAATAGATGTGGATGCATCTAAAAACCTAGCTTAAAATGTGAAACTGCTTGCAGTAAGGTGATGAAAGCCTCTCTTGCCTTCTTATGTTGATGTTCTTCATTTTCTTTTCCCAAATCATCAAATGTACCACAGAAGAACTCAAATGATGCGTTCCCCACCGTCCTTGACATCTGGGAATGCTGTAATTTGCATATCTCTTCATTATAATCATTTAAGGAGCATTAAAAGCGATAGAGATGACAACTACCATGCATCAAAGTTAATTATGTTATCCGTCAGAGTTTGTTGGACTTCACAGGACTTGGTATGTTACAGGCCCTTACCTTTTGCTCCATACGTCTATGAAGAACTCTTTCTATCCTGTTGCTGCGACCAGGGGGAGGTTTCATCAACTCTGCTTAATAAACGAAATCCACATTTATATACCGACAGATTAACAATTTACTACAATTTTAAATGATGGTTCATTATGATTACGTGTCTTTTGGGCTTTTTGCTCTTCGTCACACGTGTCTTGAGTTGTTTTCTTTTCGCTCGCCATCTTACTGAATCTAGATATCCATATGTATCTGCATATCCGCCAAAATCTGATGGAAAGTATGCATATTCATACATAACGTTGATCCAAAATGTTTCTGAAAGAACGGGTTACATAATAAATCAACAGAAGCATTTAAAGGTTTCGGCAGAGAAAACCGTTCGTTTTGAGCGCATGCGTTTGATTCTGACCAACGGTTCGCTCCCTCCTTCAACGGCTGCTCTGTATTTTTATGCGATTGTTATAAAACAAATTACAAACAAATAAAAAAGAGGCAGCTAAGATTCCCATTATTTTCTAATGTGTTAAAAACAAAGTAGGTACAAAGAGTTAGGTAAATACTCGACTCACAGAGCCATCATGTACACATGCAGACGTAATTCAAATTAACGGAAGAGGCTGAGACTAGTAAATTAAGCCTAAATAAATCTGTTGCAGATAATAAGCCTGAAACACACACGCACACATACACACGTGTCAGTATAGATACAATATGGACAATGATATGTAGGCGGGACACGCGTTGATTGACAGTATGGGCTCTAACTCTGGGTGTGCTTTTTGATTGGCTCTTCTCATTGCTTGTACCCAATCAGCTTCTGCCTGCCATGGAGGAAGTAATAAATGCAAGATGGCTCCTCATATAAAAACAGTCTTCGGGGTTTCCTTCAGCGTGCGACAAAATTACTCTTTACATCTTATTAGGTTAAAGTATCTATCAGCAAGTATTTCTGAGGGTTAAATCCAGCTACACTTTGATATGCGTATAGTATTTGACGATATTGTGTGAAAGAAGATATACGAAGAGACAAGAGGGACAAGTTTGAAGCCATGAAACGCTAGCGAACTGGATGCGCGGTTCAGGTGTTGGAGCAGCACAGCCCTTGTTGGCTACAGCTAGCGTGTCACTTCACCAAGTAGTCCAAGATAGCACACACACACAGCACAAGACACAGTCAAAAGTTCTGCTGTCCTCTTGAATGTTGGAGCAGAGATACGATAGCTGAATTATCTGACCATGGCTGTATCGAGGTAAGATGCACTTGATACTGGTTGACTTGGATTTGTGCTCGAGTTGCTAACTTGGCTAACTAGCCTAGCTAACTAATCGTTGCCGGTTAGCCTCCGATTGGGCTGAGGATGGCATGGTCAGACCGGGTTGACTTGGGCCTGCTAGCTTTCTATGTGTAATTTTAAGTCTGATAGACTCGGATCACAGTTTAGAAGGCCACGTATGTTTAATGATTGTCTGACTTGACCGCACGTTCTATAGATCAACATAGTAAACGACGTGAAACACATTTCTCTTTACTTTACTCTCATGGCCACCTGCTAGTGTTGCTTCAGTGGGAGATCTTCTTATTTCTCCATCGTTTAGCACTTGTTGCAGAACATTGATCTTCTGTCAATAAATAAATGACCCTGCTGTTTGTTTGATCGCCGAAAGCATGTTGGGATGCAAATTTGTGTTGTCTTTTGAGGATGACTGAACTGTCATTTAGCTGTCATTTAGCATATAGCTTATCTAGATTAAACAGACATCAAGAAATGTCTATGTTTGACACTTTTTAAGATGGTAATTATTTCCCTGGCCCCTTCATTTGTTGGGCTGGTTTAAAGTGTATTGTTTGGATGAGAGTAACTAGGTCCACCAGTTTCTAGTCTTAACTTAAACCCCTCTCTATACATTATCCTGGTAAGGTCCTTTTAGGGAGTGTATAGCTCAAAGGATAGCTTGCATTTTTTGTAAGTTACACACATAAAACCTCATTCTCCTTGTTGTAATTGCGTATTTTGTAGAATGCAAATATCTATTTCATGGTATGCAATGCTATTTGTACTGATTAACCCAAGCACACTTTCCCCAACACCTGAATGCAATAGTACATTTACTTTGTTGCTTATTTGCATCAACACTGTGCTAACAAAATAAGGAAATACTGGTATTCTGTTTCTAGACTTGATCGTTTGTTCATCCTGCTGGACACGGGAACAACTCCAGTAACCAGGAAAGCAGCAGCCCAGCAGCTCGGAGACGTGGTCAAACTCCACCCACATGAGCTCAACAATCTCCTATCAAAGGTGTGCGCAGTGCGATACTCTAGCATGGACATGACTTTTCCATGATATGCTCAGTATCGACCATTGTCACTGTACACCATTGTCGACTCCCCCACACTTTTAGTCTTAGTTCAACACAGCTTCATCCCTGTTCAGTGACAAAAGAAAGGCTGCACAAATGCACAAACTCCACATATTCAGCAATTTAACACGGCATGCATCAATGTTGGGCATCAAGGCAGGAATATCAAGGCAGCGTTTCTCTATCTGCTGGAATAATTTAAAGAAAATATCCATAAGAAGCATGTGTTGAGTAATATAATATACATGGTGACCATTGGTGTAACATTATTATTATTTTTCAGGTTTTGAACTATTTGAGGAGTCCCAACTGGGACACCCGCATAGCAGCTGGGCAGGCAGTGGAAGCTGTGGTTAAGAACATCCCCGAGTGGGACCCGGCCCCTAAGCCTAAGAAGGGTAAGCCAATCAAGCAGTCTGGTCAATCAAGGCACCCTTTCCCCCGAGAAACATGTTGCACTTCACATCCTCGTTTTGGGTAGGATTGCTTTGAAACGATGGTAAAAGCGACTGCATTGAATTTACGATTGATTTTGGATGGACCACAGAAGTTGCTATGGTTACTCTTTTCTTTCAGCATC
Organism: Gadus morhua; assembly: GCF_902167405.1. Classification (NCBI taxonomy): domain Eukaryota; kingdom Metazoa; phylum Chordata; class Actinopteri; order Gadiformes; family Gadidae; genus Gadus; species Gadus morhua. The sequence goes on from NC_044062.1 coordinate 1,569,244, forward strand.
CTTCAAGGTTGAGGGATTAAGTGGAATTTACGGCACTTTGCACCAAACTGTCATCACGCGTTGTCCTGCGACCATAATCCATGAGCAAATATTTGTTCTTGAAAAATACACTTAAAGACATCATTAAGAAAATCAATTCTGATTTATTGTTTCTATATATTCATCGATGTTCCTTTTATGATGGATGATATATTTATGGCAATGAGATGTTTTTTTTTTTGCCATCAAATGTTGCCCTGGTCATTCCCAAATCATCTTTAATGTTCAAACCATAAAACGCGTGACGCTTAGGCAATGTAGTCTGATTATCCTTTTACAAATAGTTGTTAATGTCTGTCAACAGTTTTAACTATTAAAGCCTGCCTTCAGTACAATGGGTGCTGACGGTTTTGACAAGGACTTAATTAAACCTTTTTTGTGTCGCCTTCGTTGTGCTTAATTTAGCCACTCTGTTCTGATTGGCCCTTCTAGAGTGTTGCGAAGAAGAGTCGCCTGAAGAGCCGTCATGTGACAGGTTGAGTTTCTACCACTTCGACATCTCCCGCCTTCTCAAACACGGAGCTTCTCTACTGGGATCCGCGGGGGCCGAGTTTGAGCTTCAGGATGACAAGTCTGGTAAGAAGGCCCCTCCCAGCACTTTTTTTAAAGAATTCTCATGCACATCCCCAACTTTTGACCTGTGATGCTAATCTTTTATCCCATTACATTAACGAGAATGTTAACTTTTCTTAAAAAGTTTGATTCAGAAGTTGAAAACGCTTGATTACACTTGAAGTGCAATAACGTTGGTGCTCAATTACCCGAGCAAAAGAAACTGAAACACAAGCTTTAACTTGTCTGCCATTAGATGCGTTTCACTTTCTTTTGCTCAATGTTTTTTTTGGCCACCATGTTGCTGGAGACGGTTGTAAGCATGCGATTGGCTAACATAAACTTAGTAAAAACGTGTCTAAAGGTTTTTCAAATCAACATTGTGTAGACTGCCCTCTTTGGAAATTCCCTTATCCAAACCCCCTGCACAGGCATGCAAACTAGTGGGGGGGGGGGGGGGGGGGGGGGGGTTCTGATGGCCAGCCATGGAGTCCTTGTAGCGCCTGTTAATACATTCTCAATGGAGAGGCGAGCGGACAGAGAGAAGGCGCAGCATTCTGTCAGGCGGCACGACAAGTGGGCGCACTCCCGTGGAACTGTCGCTTCCGTGCTCGTCGAACGTATGCGCGCGCTCGTGAAGCTGCGTGGCCAACCGACAGCGCGAGCGGAAAGTCGCCTACCATCTGAAACGGCCAAGCGTGAGCCCAGCGGAGCCTTTAAATGCCTTGTTTCCACCGAGCGTTTCCACCGCAGACGGTACCCTCATGATAGGCCGGATGTCGATCGCCGCGGCAGCTACGTAAACATCCCGAAGGTGAACGACGAGAACTGATTCCCAAAACAAACATAACAAAAATATGGTCACGTAAATAAAATATACAAACGAACAGAGCTTCGTCTCCCCGCGACCGTATATTATCTAAAACGTTCTCATCGATTCAGCCAATGGGAGTGCAACGCGAGGGTAAACAAATGATAAGGCACCACCACACAAGTTAAGTAACGATCGCTGTAGGCTTCAATATCATGCAAGCACTTTGTTTTCTTTTTATTTTGTTCTACATCACAATTGCATGCTTTAATAAAGTATTGTCTTCTTTAATAGGCCCATGCTCCACCTCCTTGTTCGCCCAAGCTAACGTTTTACGCGACACGTCCATTGTCCAGAATAATACCTCGCGGTTTGTTTTTATCCCCATGTCACGCCCACTTTTGGCAGTGGAAACGCGAACCGTGCCGCAACTTTGCGAACCAAACCGAACGCACCCTCAGGTGGAAACGCGCCGAAAGAGAATTTTTCAGTTGTGTTGATACATACTAGTCGATATAGCCGAGAGAAGTCGCTGTTTTGCATGCTGCAAAACAGCGAAAGCGGGCCCTTGAGACACTGGTCCAGGCCAAGAAGAAAAATAAATAATGGCATACTCCTATTGCCCTGTCCTCCCACCTCTTATTATTCTTCTCAATATTCTTTCTTAATTTTGTAAAAAGTTATGTACCTATTGGGGCTGCCCTTGCACATAATAAATTAATGCTTTGTTCGTAATTGTGCGCAGTCCTGTAATTTTTTTTTAGCTTGTGACTAACCCTAATACATTAAAAAATGTAAAAGAAAACTCCCCGGAGTATAAACCTGGAACCCTATAGTGGGTCTTTGTTTTTCTCAGCTCACGCATCATTCTCACCTTTTTCACCCCGAGCCAGTTTGCATGCCTGCCTGCATCAGCAACAAATTAGTTTTCTTTGGTAGAATATTTCTATAAGAAAAATTGAAACAAGGCGCACGTCCTTCACAGTGGTCCCGCAGTAGTCCTGCTATTACAGTAGGACTGTTGGGTGAGAAGTCCTGCTATTACACAGTAGGACTGTTGGGTAAGAAGTCCTGCTATTACACAGTAGGACTGTTGGGTAAGAAGTCCTGCTATTGGACTGCTAGTTCTGCTATGACATGGACTGAATGCTGGGCCAGAGCTCCGTCTCCTTCCTAAGCAACAGCACCTGCTGGCCCCCCTGCGGTCCACCATGAAGGTGGTTGGTGTTACCGCCCCGGCCCCCCTGCGGTCCACCATGAAGGTGGTTGGTGTTACCGCCCCGGCCCCCCTGCGGTCCACCATGAAGGTGGTTGGTGTTACCTGCTGGCCCCCCTGCGGTCCACCATGAAGGTGGTTGGTGTTACCGCCCCGGCCCCCCTGCGGTCCACCATGAAGGTGGTTGGTGTTACCGCCCTGGCCCCCCTGCGGTCCACCATGAAGGTGGTTGGTGTTACCGCCCCGGCCCCCCTGCGGTCCACCATGAAGGTGGTTGGTGTTACTGCCCTGGCTCTCCATCCCTCTTAATCCTGCCTCTGTGCTCCTCAGGGGAAGTAGATCCCAAAGAGCGCTTGGCACGCCAGCGCAAGCTCCTCCAGAGGAAGCTGGGCCTGGACATGGGCGCGGCCATCGGCATGGACACCCAGGAGCTGTTCAACGACGATGACCTGGACTACACGCAGCACAACGCCACGGCAGCTGCCGGATCCAGCGCCTACAACCACGCAGTGAGTCCCCCGCCGGGGCGGGCCCTCCATGTGCTCTCAGCCAGGGAGTGTCCGCCGTAGACCACTGGGTCTGAAATAGATCTCGGACTGAACTTTGTCATGTGGTTAAAAATACTTTAGTTTTTTGTTTTGCAAAGATTATATTTAGCTTTTTCACCTGGTGATTTAAACCGGTGATCCACACTCTCAAAAGAGCCACCAAGTCTAAAAATACTCTTGGATACTGCGGGGAGAAAAAAAGGTTTATCTTGGAAGACGCTGCTGTTTGTACATTTGTCTACAGTTTAGTGGTGCTGGGTCGGCAGACATTGTGGCAGAATCCATGGCCTGATTAACCTGCCAGCGTGAAACTAGATCTGACAAGCCAAGCACAGATATCTGAACTAATACTCATAAATCAAAAGAAAAGTAGCCCAGTTTCATCTCCAAAGGCGCCTTTTCTTATTTTGTGCACAAACATTATAAATCATCATAGACCACTTTGCTTGCACACTAGGTATTTGTGTGCTTCATTTCAGCTGCAGCGTCTGCATCTTTATACTGTCTGGCCCATTGTAGCCACAACTAAAAATGGCAGGTGTAGGGGTGGATTTTCAGTGCACACACTGTGGATCATGCATAACAGGGCACTGGGGTTCAGAAGGTTGGTTCGTGACGCAAACCAACCTAGCATTTGCGGCACTGAATATTTAAACATGACTTCGGTTCACTCGCCTGGTGCTCCATCTTCCAGAAAGCGGACGTGTTGCATGTTTTTCATGGTCCAGCAGATCTGTTGGGTTTAAACGTTTTGATGGTGTATGAGATTATAAGAGTGATCCTGTTTCTAATGGTGTATGTCATATATTGTAGGACACTCTGCTACTACAATAACCAATATTTAAACAGTAACTCTAAACCTATTTTAGTTGACTGAAATTCACCCCAAGTTCTCGTTCTCAGCCCATGCAGGCAGCAGAGTTGATTGACTCTGAATTCAGGCCCGGCATGAGCAATCGACAACGGAATAAAGCTAAGCGGATAGCAAAGCTAGTAGCAAAGCAACGATCCAGAGACATGGATCCAAATGAGAAAAGGTATGTTTGTTTTCTGTGTTGCAGGCCTTCAATCTTTTTGTAGTATAATTTTGTTAATCAGACGCATTGATATGAGTATCTTTGAATCTTCTTGGCATGTCGCAACTAAAGGCACAATTCCACTATTGTGGAAATGTCTAACCAACATAATGTACTAATGTCCTCTTTTAGTAACGACAGCATGGATGCCGAACCCGACGAGAAACGAAGAAAAACATCGAATGTGGTCATCGACCAATCGGCATCAGACGTTAAAGTCGTAATCGACAATGTTCGGGATTCCTCCAGCAGTCTTGAAGAGGTAAAGGCCGTCTGCACTGCCTTGGATGAAACTCTTATGGCATGTTACCCCTAAAATAAAATCAAACTAAGAAGGACTCTTGCCTGGAGGCTGGTCTTTGCAGAGGTGCAGGTGTCCTTACAGTGGAGTTGGAAGGCTTAAACGTGTGCTCTGTTGTCTTTTCCTCCAGACACAGGAATGGCCGCTGGAAAGCTTCTGTGAGGAACTCTGCAACGACCTCTTCAACCCCTCCTGGGAGGTAAACAGCATCATCCACCAGATGGTTTTTGCCATTCAGTTCAAATCTATAGCACATCTGATAAGTACCTGGATCAATATTTGATGCCAATAAAGGGAAATTGCGCTAAGAAGGTTTAGGCGAAATCTCTAAATTGCAATTGTGGGTGGAGGGGCTTTACCTGTATACAGGCTATTCCTGGATGAGAAGGTTTAAATTAAATTCTAAACGGAGTTGATTGCAATTTGGAGGAAATGGTTTGCATAGGTGTCAGTAAAGCTGTTGATCGGTGACAGTGACATGGGGAGGCTTTGGGGTTGACTATAACCATGCTGTCTGCTTACAGGTCCGTCACGGTGCCGGCACGGGGCTTAGAGAAATCCTCAAGTTCCACGGGCGCGGCGGCGGCAAGCTGGTGGGAAGCACGGCGGAGCAGGTGCGGCCATCTTCTATGCAGCAGGTTTCCATTCTGCCCCTCGCTGTGTAACCCTGTGACCTGGTGATTCACGCCTTGTGTTTGGCGTTGGTAGATGACGCGGCAGCACCAGGAGTGGCTGGACGACCTCGTGATCCGACTGCTCTGCATCTTCGCTCTCGACCGCTTCGGGGACTTTGTGTCCGACGAGGTGAGCGTCGCTGGCGGGCGACGAAACACTGCACCTAATATCACCTAACTCTTGCACTTTAGGTGAACTTCCACTGGCGTCACCTGCCACAACAAACTATATCTTACGTCTGTATATCTGTTCCTTTTTTAGCTCTTCGGCTTCCTATTTTTGTGTGGTGTTTGTTTGGTCTGTTGTATTGTAGAGCACACTGTAGCAGATTCCTAACGGCTTACGTTGTATGGCGGTTCAAGCACCCGCCAAATAGGGCCAGACTGTGTAACCGCCTTGATGGGAAGACCATACGCTAACCTGTCCAAAGGGCTCGTACTACGGAACCTGCAGTGAGTGTCTGTACCCCCCCCCCCCCCAATAGGTCGTGGCCCCCGTGAGGGAGACGTGCGCCCAGTCTCTGGGCGTGGCCCTGCGTCACATGACGGAGAACGGCGTCGCCATGACGGTGGACATCCTGCTGACGCTGCTCACCGAGGACCAGTGGGAGGTCCGGCACGGCGGCCTGCTGGGGATCAAGTACGCCCTCGCCGTCCGACAGGTACGACCAGGGCGAGATGGGGAGGGGGAATAACATGTACCCATTATTCACCGAAGAGCGGGGAACAGCCAGGAGTTATTGGTTTTTATTAGCGTGACGAACAATATCCCGCGTTTGAGGTCTCATTCATGGGTTATTGCCCAATATCCCGAGATAGCGAACCAATCAAATTGTGCCACCTTAGGAGGTTCACGTGCAGCATTTACTAATGCCCAGTAGCTGACTTTGAATCCCTCTTATATAAAGGAAAATCTAACCTTGAAACGGCTTTAAATGAAAAGTGGGGGATTTACTAGTGCTCGATACTTAGTAAGTCCTGATCTTGGCCCAAACTTGACTTTAACGTGTGCACACAGTTAATAAAAGTAGAATAAGCTTTGAAGACTGTTATTGTCGTGTGCTATTGCCTGAGTTGTTATCGGCCGTTTTGGGGTACCCAGTGGCGTCCATCCACCAAGTTAGATCCAGCCACACAATGCTATTGTAGAGACGGCCAAAGCCTGGGCAGGGACACAGCCCCGCCCCAGAGAGTGGGCGCAGCCCGCCCAGTGGCTTGCTGAGTTCTGGTTGATCTGCGTTGCCTCCTTGTGCTGAGCCCGTGCTCCCCGTCCCAGGACCTGATCCCGGCGCTGCTGCCCCGGGTCCTGCCCGCCATCACCGAGGGCCTGCAGGACCTGGACGACGACGTCCGCGCCGTGGCGGCGTCCTCGCTTATCCCCGTGGTGGACGGCCTGGTGCAGCTGCTGCCCAACAAGGTCAGCCCCGGGCCCCTCCCCTGTCTCCAGGCCGGTTTATAGTCCTCCATAGAGGGCTGTGCGGGGACACGGAGAGCCCTCTCCGTCGCCATAGGCCCTCTCCGTGGCTTACATAGCATAAGATATTTTTTTAACTATCCGCTGACGCAACGGAGACGGCAAGGGCTGTGATTGGTCCTCTGGCAAAATCATTTCCAGAATCCCTTTTCCTGGTTTGACTTTGCACCTTATTTACTTTGTACATTGTTTACTTTGCACATTAAGTACCAATAAAATATGAATTTAGATTTGAAAAGCTTTGGGAGTTTATTTACATGGTTTGTAGTAGGGCCAGACCAATATTGATTTTTGAGTGCCGATGCCGATTGATTTTCAGAGAAAAATTATGATTACGATTTAATCGGACGATTAAAAACAAAACAAAAAAAAGCATATAAAACGTAGTTTTTGATACTTTAAACACTTTCGACGAATATGTGAATTGAATGCAGGCCGATAAATCGGTCGGGCCCTAGTTTGTAGTCAACATATAAGATCGATCGGGCGGCGAACTGCATTGCGCATCCGACATCCCGACGGAGAACATGGAATGCTCGAGGGGTCTCCGTGGTTACGGAGTGGGATGTGGGAGTGGTGTACTTTGGCCTCACTGTTCCTCTCCACCACCTCTATATGACGCCCTGCTGGTCCGCGCTGAGCGTCTCCCCTCTGCCCCAAGGTGCCCTTCATCGTGAACACGCTGTGGGACGCCCTGCTGGACCTGGACGACCTCACCGCCTCCACCAACAGCATCATGACCCTGCTGTCCTCCCTGCTTACCTACCCCCAGGTTCGCCAGTGCAGGTCAGTCCCGCCCCCGACCGGACCCAGTCAGTGCTCTTTAACCACGGTGCTCCTCTCGTGTGTCCTCGTCCCCCAGACCGGTGTGGTTCAGCCCCCTGTCGTCAGTGCTCTTTAACCACGGTGCTCCTCTCGTGTCCCCCCCCCAGCCTAGAGCAGTGTCTGACCATCCTGGTGCCGCGGGTCTGGCCCTTCCTGAGGCACACCATCTCCTCGGTCCGACGGGCGGCCCTGGAGACCCTGTTCACCCTGCTCTCCAAAGCCGACCAGGTGAATGCACCGCCTTTGTTTCTGCTGCTGTAATGCAACCTAATATAATCCGTGGCACACTGGTTAAGGAGTTGGACCGGTCACCGGAGGCTGGCCAGTTCGAATCCCGAGCCTCCACGGAGGAGGTGCCCTTGAGCAAGGCACCTGAAACCCCCACCTGCTCCCCGGGCGCTGCAGCCCACTGCCCCATGTGTGTACCCCCGATGTGTGTACCCCCGATGTGTGGACCCCCATGTGTGGACCCCCATGTGTGTGGACCTCTGTGTGTGTATGTGTTCACCGGCTACCCGGATGGGTCAAAAGCAGAGAAGAATTTCCCCCTTAAAAGGGATAAATAAAGGATAACTTAACTTATTAGTTAAGTTAAATGAACTAATGGCTCTTCTTCCCTTGGGCGGCAGGACTGCGCCCAGTGGTTGAACCCCGTCCTGCAGGAGATGCTGCGCCACATCTTCCAGTCCTGCATCCTGGAGAGCCACCAGGACATCCTGGACCTCATTCAGAAGGTCTCCCCTCGCACACGGACACCTCTCCTAACCCCCCCCTTTGGTGTGGTGACGTACGCCACACCTCAATGTAGCCGGCCACACACGGGCCACACACGGGCCACACACGGGCCACACACGGGCCACACACGGGCCACACACGGGCCACACACGGGCCACACACGGGCCACACACGGGCCACACACGGGCCACACACGGGCCAGTCTGGGGCCAGTCTGGGGCCAGTCTGGGGCCAGTCTGGGGCCAGTCTGGCCTCCTCAATGAGTGGCTCGAGGAAGGTCTCAAGATGAGTACCGGGTCCTGACGGGTCACCGCGTCCCTGATTGAGTGCAACCGAAGCCCTGCGGCCCTCATTTCTTCTTGCGTACTGTGTTTTATTTAATACCCTAACCTGGCCTCCACCGTTCCCAGTCTGCTGCCATGCAGCCCACTGCGTCCCTAACGGCTGTGCCTCGTGCAGGTCTGGATGGAGCTGCTGAAGCGGGCCCATCAGCAGTTTGTGGTGGCCGCCAGCTGTCCGTGGATGGGCGCCTGGCTGTGTCTCATGATGCAGGCCTCCCACATCCCCATCGACCTCAACATGCTCCTGGAGGTGAAGTGCCGCTCCAAGCAGGTACGTCTGGCCACGATGCAGTAATGTCTGCGTTTATGGCTCTGTGGGCCCTCACTGAAGCCTCAATGTTGTGCTTTGAAGACTCAAAGTCATTCTCTAGTCATTCTGACGCCACAAGTGGATTTTGACTGGAACTCGGGGTTCCTTGGCTGAATTGACTTGACTGGTTAATTGTCCGTCTCCAGGACAAGGCCGGCATCAAGGCCCGCCAAGGAGGGCTCCCCCAGGTGAAGGAGACGGTCCAGGAGTACATAGCGGGGGCAGAGACCGTGACGGAGGACCAGGGCACCAGGGATTACGTCGTGGTGCGCGCGCGCCTCACCGCAGCCAAGTGAGTCCGCTGGTTTTGGTCCCCCTGCATTAAGGGAAGTGTTGGGATCCCTCGGCAGGTCTTTACAGTCCAACCCTGGCTGTACTGTGGGGTGTTCCTTTAGCTCTTGCCCGGTAGAGGAGTAGCTAGCCTGTGAGCATTCTTTCAGACCGTAGCACGGCACGGAGCCATGGGGTGTGTGGGCGTTTGTTTGTTGTTCTGACGTCTGACTATTTTATCTTCTCTCTTCTTAACTTCCCCCCCCTTGTTTCTGCTTTACTTCTTTCTCTGTGTAACCTTTCTCTGCTCTGCTCTACTTTACCCCTGGCTTTCCTTTCTACCAAACCTCCCTCCCTGTCTGAACCCATCTCACCTGTGACTAACTCTCTCCCTCTCTCCTCTCTGGCTCTCTCTCCTCTCCTCTCCTCTCTGGCTCCCTCTCCTCTCCTCCTCTCTGGCTCCCTCTCCTCTCCTCCTCTCTGGCTCCCTCTCCTCTCCTCCTCTCCTCTCCTCTGGCTCCCTCTCCTCTCTGTCTACCTCCTCTCTCCTCCCTCTCCTCTCCTCTCTGGCTCCCTCCTCTCCTCTCCTCTCTGGCTCCCTCTCCTCTCCTCCTCTCTGGCTCCCTCTCCTCTCTGTCTACCTCCTCTCTGGCTCCCTCTCCTCTCTGTCCACCTCCTCTCCTCTCCTCTCCTCCGCTGCCTTCCTCCCGGGGCAGGCTGCTTGCCGCTCTCTGTCGATGTATTTGCGACCCGCAGCTCAACGCCGCCTCCCAGGAGATCCGTCCGGCGGAGTCGCTGGGCCAGCTGCTGCTCTTCCACCTCAACACCAAGTCGGCGCTGCAGCGTATCGCCGTGGCCCTGGTGCTCTGCGAGTGGGCCGCCCTGCAGAAGGTGGGGAAGAGTGCCGCGTCCCTTTGTTTAGGAGGAGCTCGGCAGGGCTTTGGGTGAACAATGGGTCGAGTCACCGATGGGCCGTCGGTCAACGTTTCCTTTGGTCCTCTAGAAAGTTCTGTGGTTTTGGATCAACGCAATTATGCGTTTAGAATTGTTTGTAGCTTAAAATACCTTTTCCAAACTCGGTTCGGTTTATACCCACAGTATGCCTAGGAACAATAATCCCAGGTCCTAGTAAACGCGTACATAAAATAACTGTCACCAATGTTTTGTCTTCAGCTATTTGATAATTATTTTTGTTTAGAATTTGTGCTCAACCTTTAGAGATATTTGTCGCAATCGTTTAGAGACGTGAACACGGCTCCAAAGCAGCGGTCAGCCCCTGATGACTCTATCCTCCCCCCCAGGAGTGCCAGGTGGTCTCGGTCATGGTGCAGCCCCGCCTGCTGGCCATCCTGTCCGAGCAGCTGTACTACGACGAGATCGCCATCCCCTTCACCCGCATGCAGAACGAGTGCAAGCAGCTCATCGCCATGCTGGCCGAGGCCAACATCGACGTGCCGGAGCGCATCAACTGCAGCGTGTTCACCATCGACCAGGCCAACGAGCTGGTGAGACCTCCCTACACACCACACAGGAGGACGTCCCTGATGTGTAACCTGCATTGTACCTTCATTTAAAGCTGAGTTTGATGTCGGACTCCATTGGAAATTGCAAATGTTTTAGTCGATGATCTAAATGTATTACTGCTATTGCACATAGTATTGAACTTGTACTTTGTCTTGTGTTTTATGTTGGAACTGTGTACTGCTGTATAAACTATACGATTTTAATCTCAATGAGACTAAACCTGATTAAATAAAGGACGGTTAATTGCATCGTGCCCCAGCGGAGAGTTCTGGCCAACATCAAGATGGAGCAACCCGGTGCTCACCCCATCCCTTGTTTCCTAGGTAACCAGCATCTTCGCCGAGGCCACGGCGGAGCTCTGCGCCCGCCAGCCGTCGCAGTGGCAGCCTCTGGACGGCAAGCGGCAGCAGGCTCAGGCCACCGTGCAGGAGACCAGCGCCGAGTGGCAGCGGCTGCACCTGCGCGTGCACCTGTTGGTGGCCTGCGCCGTGGTCAACCTGCAGGCGCTGCCCGACAAGCTGAACCCGCTGGTGCGCCCGCTGATGGAGGGCGTGAAGCGCGAGGAGAACGCCCTGGTGCAGGGCTACGCCGCCTCCTTCCTGGCCAAGCTGCTGCAGCAGTGCGCCGCCCGCCAGCCCTGCCCCAACACCAAGATCATCAAGAACCTCTGCAGCTCGGCCTGCGCCGACCCCGCCGTCACGCCCTCCTCCTCCTGCCCCGTGCCCCCGCCGCCCGAGGCCCTCAAAGGTGAGCCCGCCGTCCCGTCGCGAGAGCTCGGTCATCTATCGTCACTCGAATTAATGATTTTCTTTTTTAAAGAAAATCCGACCTTAAAGTTTTTTTTTGTTTCCTATTTTCGTGTGGCGTTTGTTTTATTTGTATGGGGAACAACCTTGAGCAAATTCCTTTCGACTTGCGTTGTATGACTATTCAAGTTTTTTATTTTATTTTTATTCTAAATGGTTAAATATCAACATGGCAGCATGGACTGAAATAAGTGTGTGTAGAGTTTGCTTAAAGTCTGTGGCAACCTTAAGCAGCAGCACATAATATTTATTCATACATCTTAAACGGAGGCACGCAGCAGAGTGGGAGATGTGTGTTATTTATTTGCTTTGGTTAATCATTATTATTCTTCCAATAAAATCGATTTTTTTTTTCCTTTTTCACTTTGAAAAAATCTGAGATTTTGTTTTTATCGCCCAGCCCTACCCATCACGTTTACATTAAACGCTGGCACCTTCAGAATAAAACTGAGGGGAACCCGGGATGGCCCCTTGGTGTATCGATGGGCTGCTCTGATATCGGGTCAAGCCCGTCGTCACTTTTGTGTCTGTGTTACGGGCAGACATCTTTCGAAAATCCAGGTTCTTGTCGAACCGCTCCTGACGTGTTTTGTTCCTCCCAGGCCGGGGCTGAGCCATCTCACCGCTCATTAGTCCTTTTTATCGGGGCGGCGTAATGCTAATTATCACATGCATATGATTAACGAAGTACACCAGTGAGGACCTTTTAGATGGCCTACAGAGTCGATGGGGAACAAATGGATGTGGTTGAAGTCCAGCTCAAGCCATAACATCCTCATGACCATGTCTTATTCCCACCCCTCTCGTTTTTTTAGTCGGCACGGAGAAGGACTGCATGCACCACAACGTCAGCAAGACCCGAGGCATCATCACCCTCTACCGCCACCAGAGGGCGGCGTTCGCCATCACCAGTAAGAGGGGTCCCGCCCCCAAGATGTCCAAGACCTCCGTCGATTTTTCACCAGGCTGCGGAATCGGTACAGACAATGATGAGGTAGGAATACAGGCTTGAGTTTGGGGCAACGAACGCTTCCTTTCATTCTATATTAAAATGAATAAGGCTTTTATTCATGTCGTCGTCTTTCCCTGTCCTCTCCCAGATTAAGAGGCCGTGCCTGATTCAGAGGCGAGGAGCCGAGTTCTCTCTGACGACTATCGCTAGGCACTTTGGGGCCGAGCTCACGGGCTCTCTGCCGTACCTGTGGGAGAACATGGTGGGGCCTCTGAGGACGGCTGTGGATGACAAGCAAGGCATAGGTACTTTAGGTTCATACCGTGGGACTAGGGGGTTCCATCAGAAGCCCCAAGCCTCTCTAGGGCTGCTCAGACCTTTACAGCAAGGGGTTCAAATCCAATACGCTCATTCTCACTATCAACCATTTCAGATGGTCTGCTGAATGATGCATTTAATACAAATCCTAGAGGACCACATACTGGTGCCCTGTAGACTCATGCCGGTGATGGGCTGATGAAGATTTAGATGTTTATTTGTTGTTTTGACTTCTTAAATTTTGATTTTAGCGTCAAACAATCACAAAATGAATATAATGTTATTATATTCATTTAATGAAATCTTTTATAGAAAGAACAGCTCAATACATATCTGTACTGTATTTTAGATTTGAACATGTTCTTTTTGACCATTTTGTGTAGTTTTCTCAGTTACAAAGTGTTTTTTGGGAGCAAATTGCTGAATAAGTACATCGCGTTTTCAAACTCAAAAATAATCGTGATTTCATTATTGACCAAGATAATCGTCACAATTTTTTTCCATAATCCAGCAGCCCTAGTTTTGGCCGTCCAGTTGAACCACGTTAACCCCGTCATGCATGTGGTTCCAGACGCCCCGGCCCAGCTGAAGCGCGGCGACGCCGTTGCCCAGGAGCTGATAAACTCTCTGCAGATCCTCGAGGTCACGGCCAGCGCCATGTCTGCAGAGCTCAAACCCGTGGTACGACCGCTCGCCCACACGCTCGCCAGCCACACACTGGCACAGCCAACCCTCGGTCTGGGTAGAAGTGGTCTGGAAGGGGCAGACCCCCAGCACCATTAAGGAGGAATATCTTTAAAGGTCCCGTGACATGCCACCAGGTGTGAGTGGGATTAGCCTTACAAACCGTATGGGGAAACCTGCCCCTTGTGACATCACAGGTGGGCGTGTCCACCCAGATGTGTGACGGGTAGATGAGCAACGTTTGCTACAGTCCACTGGGTCGGCTGGGAGGCCGATCTGTCCAGCACACATCTAGGGGGACACGCCCACCTGTGATGTCATAGGGGCAGCTTTTCAAAACGGCTTGTCACACCTTTTTAAAGGTCCCATGACCCACCTGGTGGCATGCCACGTGACCCTTTAAACCCCGCCCACTCCCACCCCGGCTCTAACGCGGTCTGTCGCCGGTTCCCTCCAGCTGCTGGAGCACCTGCCGCACCTGTTCAGCTGCCTGCAGCACCCGTACACGGCGGTGCGGCACATGGCCGCGCGCTGCGTGGCCGTGCTGGGCAGGACGTCCACGCTGGAGACCATGCACCTCTTCCTGGAGCGCGTGCTGCCCTGGCTGGCCGCCATCGACGACTGCACCAAGCAGGAGGGCGCCATCGAGGCCATGGCCTGTATCCTCCACACGCCCCCCCGCCCGGGCCCGGGCCCGACGGCTGAGGGACATCACGATCATACTGATTAATAATCCACTGAGTGACCATGATGGACTGAAACCCTGCTGTTGAACACTTGATATGACCTGCCGCTGTTCCTCATTGATAAACACTCCAATGTCGATACAACGCTGAACCACACTCAGATATTGTAAATAAGAATGGAACCGTGTTTGTTTCAAACCCAGCTGCTAGATTCGGTGGTCCAGTCTCTTATCGATATTTTTTGAACAGGTTTTATATTGATATTGATCAAAAGTCTGTCGCGATACGATGATGAATTGTTTTATTGCCCCGGCCTACCCCAGCCCCGGGTAACCCGTCTGAGACGGAGGGGGTTTCACAATAAGTACGACTAGTAGTCCGTGCTTCCCAGCCACACTCAGGGCCGGCTGTCTCCGTGTGCGGTCCTGATGTCGTGAGGTGGTTCTGAGATTGAGTCGGCCTGAAATGTTAAAAAATATCCACTCCTCGGGGTGTATGTGAGAGAGGGAGAGCGATCCTTGACCCCCCCCCCCCCCAGGTATAATGGAGCAGCTGGAGGTGGACATCGTGCCGTACATCGTGCTGCTGGTGGTGCCCGTATTGGGGCGCATGAGTGACCCCAACGACAGCATCCGCTTCATGGCCACTCAGTGCTTCGCCACCCTCATCCGCCTGCTCCCCCTGGAGGTAAGTCCGCAGAATGCAGCTTGATTTATTTTATTTTTTTCTGCATTTTGTTTTCTTGTTTTTCTTTGTAAAGCGTCTTTGGGTGAACAAAAAAGCGCTATATAAAATCTATCTATTATAATTATGTCTCTGTGATGTTTATATAGGCTGCATGCATTTTTGTACACATGTTTCTTTCTTTTAAGTATATTAATTTCCTGTAATGTTGATGTCTATTTGTCTCTCGTTCAGGCGGGTATACCCGACCCTCCAGCCATGTCTGCAGACCTGATACGCCAGAAGGCCAGAGAGCGCCACTTCCTGGAGCAGCTGTTGGACAGCAGGAAGCTGGAGAACTACAACATCCCCGTACCCATCAACGCAGAGCTCCGGAAGTACCAGCAGGTAGGGTACCTCTCCCCCCTCCCCTAGCATCCATCACGCCATGGAAACTCTGTGCTCTCCATACCTTAAGAGATTGTTTCCCTCGCCAGCTCTTGAATGATTTATGCGTTCTCCTTCCGCTGGTTAATGGTTGACCCAAGAGACGGGGCATGCTGACTGCATGGCAGATTAAAACGGATGAGGAGATGCTTGGCTCTGCCTGCGCTATGCCTATAGCGGGAGGCTAGGGCCCCGCTCAGCGCGCCATCTGCCTCCCCGATGGGGCTGTGCAGCTGTTTCAGTTAAAACCACGGGGCCCGTCTGCGTGGCGACGTAATGTCTGGAGGAGTTTATGGTGCGTAGAGATGCTTCTGTCTGATGTAAGCACATTCTCTACGCCATGTGGAACGGAGTATACGTTTTGAGTGGGGAAAACCGATGATGCAGTGAACTGCTTCGTACGCCGTAATGTTGAACATCTTGGGGAAACCCTGGGGGCTACGTCCAACTGGTCTTTGTTAATCTATGTTCATCCAACGCCCAACCACACCTCGTCCTCCTGCAGATGACGTTCAACCCCTTTCTCTGTGTTCTCCTGTCTTATTTATTATGCCTTACACAAGCTGGTGTGCCAGCATTCTCACTAACGTCTATATCCTGTTTCGTTGACACGGCCGTGCTGCGTCTCTAGTGATAGACCACTTTGTGCAGCGGTGCGAAACGCCACAGAAAGAAGAGATTGTTTCACCTCCAAACCTTTCTGTTACTCCCAGAACACCATCCTAGAACCGCGTTCTATCTCTGTAACGTGCGGGGTTCGGTCGAACGTATGAAACCACAACGAGCGCTCTTTACCTCTCCCATAAGGAGCCCCTAACTGGTCCGCCCTTTGCCCCTCCCAGGACGGCGTGAACTGGCTCTCCTTCCTGAACAAATACAAGCTGCACGGGATCCTGTGCGACGACATGGGCCTGGGCAAGACCCTGCAGTCCATCTGCATCCTGGCTGGGGACCACTACCTCAGGTACAGCAGCACCACCTCCCACTGGCCTGGTGGAGGGCGGTTGGATCGTTGATGCTCAGTGATCGGGGAAAGGCACGCGTGTAAACCCACTGAAAGTACCACAGAGGGTATTGTGCCGATAAGGTATTCTTAAACCCACTATTGTCATCTGCAGAGCGCAGGAGTACGCCAGGACCCAGGCGGCGGGCTGCAGCCCCCTGCCCTCCCTGGTGGTCTGTCCGCCCACCCTGACGGGCCACTGGGTGGACGAGGTCAGCAAGTTCTGCCCCAAGGAGTACCTGAGCCCCCTGCACTACACGGGGCCTCCGCTGGAGCGAGTCAGGTACAGTTACGGGCCGATTAGGGTCCCACGTTCACCCGACCCAAGGGGGTTACGCACCCGATACTTCCATGCGGACTCTCCTTGCGTTCACGTCGAGGGCCTGACACGCGCCTCCCAAAGATGTTAACCTTGCGTCGAGGTGACACAGCTGCTAGGGCTGTGATTGGTCCGCTTGCTGCGTCATTTCCATCAGTACCCTTTGCACAGACGGAGACGACTATTTGTTCTCTCTTTACCACCGCCGTGCATAGCGACGCGTAAGCCGACGCAGAACCATAAAGGTTCCCGACTACGTCGAAGCGACTGCGTGGTCAATGCGTTGCGTGAACGTGGACCCTAATCAGGTCTTAGGAGCCGGTTAACATTCAGAGTCGTGACTCTATCGTGGACCGATTCTATTCAGGGGACTAACCCACACGTTCTTTTCCAGGTTGCAACATCAAGTGAAGAAACACAATCTCATAGTCGCGTCATACGATGTTGTAAGGAACGACATCGACTTCTTCAAGTAAGCAACTCTTTGTCTTCTCTGATTGTTTGCTTGGCGTTTTGCTGTTGTCGCACAATTCATTGTTTTATGACTCTTTTTCTTTCTTTCTTTTCTGCAGAAATATAAAATTCAATTATTGTATTCTTGACGAGGGTCATGTCATCAAGAACGGGAAGACTAAACTCTCCAAGGCGATCAAGCAGCTGGCTGCTAACTTCAGAGTCATCCTGTCGGGGACGCCCATCCAGGTATCATCAGTTCCCTAACCTTAATTTAACGCGTGTCTGCATGTGTAAAGTTGAGTATTGTCTAACAAAGGACTCAAAGAATGGCTATAATCTAAACAGTGCTCGCATGAATAGTTCTTAATTGGATGATGGCTTGATCATGTTACCTTTGCTCTGTAGAGTATGTATGTAACTAACATGTAAAAATGCTTGCATTCGTTTTTTTCCTTTCTTTCTATTTTAATTGTTCTATCTTTTCAAAAGCCACCTGTGGACAAGTGTTGTGAATCAGCACGTGTGCTAAGACACTCAAACAATGCATCTGGTTTGTCCAATGTAACTACTACGTCCACCTCAAATAAACATTAATAATAATAGTTTCATGTTTCTTCCCCGTCCCCACCCCCAGAACAACGTGCTGGAGCTCTGGTCGCTGTTTGACTTCCTCATGCCGGGCTTCCTGGGCACCGAGCGACAGTTTGCTGCCCGCTACGGGAAGCCCATCCTGGCCAGCCGCGACGCCAAGAGCTCCTCCCGGGAGCAGGAGGCCGGTAAGAGGAGCCGTCCCCATCATCAGGATTCTGCTGCACATCCCGGTTGAATGCACCCAGAGTAGCCACCTTGAGCCCCCACGAAGGACACTCAGAATGTGATCCGTCAGAAGAAATTTGCTTAAATTTAAGGCGATCTCTCTGCTGATTGCATCCCCTTACATCATTTGGAACCAATCAGAAACGGCGCTGGCGTTAATGAACCCATGTTACAGCAGACCTCCCCTCGTCCTTGAGGATGAAGTTTATTGTTCCAGCGTCGCCACATGGCAGTCCTCAGCGACTCGGTCCTCAGCGACTCGGTCCTCAGCGACTCGGTCCTCAGCGACTCGGTCCTCAGCGACTCGGTCCTCAGCCACTCGGTCCTCTGCCACTCGGCCCTCTGCCACTCGGCCCTCTGCCACTCGGCCCTCTGCCACTCGGCCCTCTGCCACTCGGCCCTCAGCCACTCGGCCCTCAGCCACTCGGCCCTCAGCCACTCGGCCCTCAGCCACTCGGCCCTCTGCCACTCGGCCCTCTGCCACTCGGCCCTCTGCCACTCGGCCCTCTGCCACTCGGCCCTCTGCCACTCGGCCCTCTGCCACTCGGCCCTCTGCCACTCGGCCCTCTGCCACTCGGCCCTCTGCCACTCGGCCCTCTGCCACTCGGCCCTCTGCCACTCGGCCCTCTGCGACTCGGCCCTCTGCCACTCGGCCCTCTGCCACTCGGCCCTCTGCCACTCGGCCCTCTGCCACTCGGCCCTCTGCCACTCAGTCCTCTGTGACTCAGTCCTTAGTGACTAAGGCCCAATCCCTTAACTTTCCCCCGTGTTTTGAGGGGTAAGGGGTAGAAATGGGATTGGTCCTCAGCCCTCTGACTCCCCCCCCCCCCCCAGGTGTTCTGGCCATGGAGGCGCTCCACAGACAGGTGCTTCCCTTCCTGCTGAGGAGGATGAAGGAGGATGTGCTGCAGGATCTTCCTCCCAAGATCATCCAGGACTACTACTGCAACCTGAGCCCCCTGCAGGTACCCCCCCCCCCCCCCCCCCCCCCCCGGGACCCTGGGGCTGGATTCAGCTCGGGGGATGTCATAAATGTCCATCTGTGATAGTTGACTGTTTAATCTGATTATTGATCGGGCCAACTTGAATATAGCGTTCATGCTGCTGACCTCCGTGGCCCAGAACATCTAGGGTCTTAACTTGGTTTTGAAGTTTTATTTTAAGGCAACGAGTGCTTTTGGTACGGTAACACAGCCGTTATAATCCAGACGCACACCCGACCCTGAGCAGCCCGTACCCCGGAGGACGGGAGGTGCTGGGAGGGTGTGGCTGACCCCTGACCCCGTGTGCGCTCTCTGCCTGCAGGTTCAGCTGTACGAGGACTTCGCCAAGTCTCGGGCCAAGGTGGGCGTGGAGGACACCATCTCTCTGGCCTCGCAGGAGGAGGAGGAGAAGCCCAAGCTGAAGGCCACGGGTCACGTGTTCCAGGTACTAACCCTAACCCTGACACACGTCCACTCTGCAGCGCTGAACAGCGCCTCGTTTCATCTCCTCTGACCCACAAGGCGTTCACAGGATGTGAAACGAGAGACGGGAAGTTTTTATTTCCTTCTTTCACCGTGGCGAGTTGAGCAATGGATCATGAGGTGTGTGTGTGTGTGTGTGTGTGTGTGTTGCAGGCTCTGCAGTACTTGAGGAAGCTGTGTAACCACCCCGGGCTGGTCCTGACTCCTCAGCACCCCGAGTACAAACGCATCACGGAGCAGCTGGCCGCTCAGAACACCAGCCTGCGTGACATCCAACACGCACCCAAACTCTCGGCACTCAAACAGGTACCTGTCCGGTGGGGGGGGGGGGGGTCTGCCTTGAACGGTCCAGTGCCTTGGCTTCCTCCTCGAGAAAAAGAAAAATATATATAATAATAATATATAATATATAATGATGATAATATATAATGATAATGTATAACGATAATCCGGTTTGGTTAGAAAAAATGGTAGATCAAATTTGAGGCCAAACGGCCCCGCCCTGTTGCCCCCTGGTGGTGACCCTCTGCCCCCTCAGCTGCTGGTGGACTGCGGTCTGGGCGGCGGCGGCGGCGCGGCCGAGGGCTGCCCCGAGGCGGTGGTGGCCCAGCACCGTGTGCTGATCTTCTGCCAGCTGAAGAGCATGCTGGACATGGTGGAGAAGGACCTGCTGAGGCCCAAGCTGCCCAGCGTCTCCTACCTGCGGCTGGACGGCAGCGTGCCGGCCGGCCAGAGGCACGGCATCGTCTCCAGGTAACCCAAACCAACAGAGCCTGCTCACCCCTCCCTTCGTGTTTCGTGCATCCAGTAAAAACTATCCCAAACGCAGCGCAAAACCCACTGCAACCACCCCTGGTCGGTGGTTGGTTGGAATAGTATTTATTCTGGTTTTGAGCGGTTGGTAGTACCGTTTGTTTCCGTGTACGATCTCTGAGGGTAGGCTGCCAACAGAGACGCGTTTCCTCGACGGCCTGCTTACGGGCCAGGCGGATAGGGGATTGTGAGGAAGGATCAGATGATTGGGATCGTTAATGTTTCGGCCTAGAATCGCTGATACGACCTTTTAATAATGCACGCATAGCCCGGGACGGCCACTTCCTCTGAAACCCGGAGCCCGTGCAGTGCTTCCTCTGTTACCGTGGTCGTCTGGGAACCCAATGCCGTGCGAGTTCAGCATGGCAGGAAACCTTAGAGGGGCAGGTGTTCAGCCTTCGGAGGAAATGAGTAAAGCTAGCATAGGCTGTCTGGTAAAAGGAGCCAGGGGCAGCCACTTTCTGAAAGTATCCAGCTGAAAACATCCCACCACTCTCCAAAGCCTCTACCCTAAAACACAGGACCAGCTCAGTGGCTACAGCACTGGGACTGAACGCCCTTTAGGAGGACGGGTCCTGAACACTGGTTAGGTAGGTAGACCAGACAGGGAGGCCATCAATCCTTTAATCCGGCCTGATGGTTCTTAAGGCCTGTGACAGCCGGAGATCCCTGATTTTATTTTATTATCTGGACGTTAAAAACAACCTGGGCGTGGAACGGCCGAGCGCTGCTTTAGGTGATGAGGTGAGAGGGCAGTCCCACGCTGTGCGGTCACGACGCCACTGCCCGGTGACACGGGGCAGCGCGTGTCCACAAGAGGATCTGCAGAAGCACTTCCTGTTTTCACTTCCTGTAAGGATTGTGCTGCCCTTATTAAGAGGGCATTTGTCTCGAGGTCAGAAAGTCCTCGGGAACTGATCCTCTGTCACATGATAGTCAGGCCGACATGCAAATACCCCCTCTTATTCCATCTCATCTCCGCCAATCCTCCAGAGGGGTTTTTTGGGTTTTGCGATCTCATACTTTGTATTGACTCTGTTCTCTCCCCCCCCCCTCCCCGCCACGCCACGCCATGCCCAGGTTCAACAACGACCCGTCCATCGACGTGCTGCTGCTCACCACCCACGTGGGGGGCCTGGGGCTTAACCTGACGGGGGCGGACACCGTGGTGTTCGTGGAGCACGACTGGAACCCCATGAGGGACCTGCAGGCCATGGACCGCGCCCACCGGATAGGACAGGTGAGTCCTCAAGAGACCCTGCAGCAACCCGTCTGTCTGTGTGTCGCTGGTCAGCCCCCACTCTGTCTGTCTGTCTCTGGTCAGCACCCAGTCTGTCTGTCTCTGGTCAGCACCCTGTCTGTCTGTCTGTCTCTGGTCGGCACCCAGTCTGTCTGTCTGTCTCTGGTCAGCACCCAGTCTGTCTGTCTCTGGTCAGCACCCTGTCTGTGTGTCTCTGGTCAGCACCCAGTCTGTCTGTCGCTGGTCAGCACCGAGTCTGTCTCTGGTCAGCACCCAGTCCGTCTGTCTGTCTCTGATCAGCACCCACGCCGCTGGCTGTGGCGGGGGTCCAAAGACATCCCTTGTCCTCCGCCGTTCCGGTCAACCACAGATGTTTGATTTCATGCACAACATTAGGAGGAATAATGAAGTCGTCGTTATACCAGCAGATCTGCTCATGCAGGGTTTAACCATCAGGGCTTATGAGTGAACTACAGTGTAGAGGAAGTGATGTCAGGGGGCTCAACTGGGAGAGCGTAAAGCCATAAGCAGAGTGAAATGGAGGATATTCGTCAGTGGCCTATGCACCCAAGTGGAGCAAAGGGCTTAATCTAAAACCATTACCAGTGCAAACCATGCTGTCTGTTTCTGCCGTTCAACGGCCGGTTTAAGCTTGAGGCGGAAAACACTTATTTTCGATATCGTGGTCATGATGATCGTCATCTTTTTCAAACTCCAGATCTCGGTTCATGAAGGGTTGTTCGCATTGACGCCATCACTAGCTGACGACGCTCTTGCTCACACTGTGTGTGTGTGTGTGTGTGTGTGTGTGTGTGTGTGTGTGTGTGTGTGTGTGTGTGTGTGTGTGTGTGTGTGTGTGTGTGTGTGTGTGTGTGTGTGTGTGTGTGTGTGTGTGTGTGTGTGTGTGTCCCCAGAAACGAGTGGTGAACGTGTACCGGCTGATCACGCGCGGCACCCTGGAGGAGAAGATCATGGGGCTGCAGAAGTTCAAGATGGGCGTCGCAAACACCATCATCAGCCAGGAGAACTCCAGCCTGCAGAGCATGGGCACCGACCAGCTGCTCAACCTCTTCTCCCTGGACAAGGTGCGGCCCTCCCTGATCACTGTGTCCTAGAAGCCACGCAGAACGGCCGCTATCTGTGGACGGTGGAGCCACGACCCCAACGTGGTCGCATGTACTCTGAATTCTGGTCGCACATTCCAACAAAGTTAAACATCCTGTAATTCGCGTCTGTTTCTGATCCGTACGTGCGCGTCGCTGACACCCTGTGTGTGTGTGTGTGTGTGTGTGTGTGTGTGTGTGTGTGTGTGTGCAGGACAACAAGGGGGAGAAGGGGGAGTCGTCTGCGTCGGCGGCGGGGAAGACGTCCATGCGGACGGTTCTGGACGGGCTGGGCGAGCTGTGGGACCAGCAGCAGTACGACACCGAGTACAACCTCGACAGCTTCATGACCTCCCTGCAGTAACCCCCCACACCCCCCGGCCCGGTGCGCTCTACGCTACCCCTCAGGAAGGAAGCGGGCCCCGGTAACCGCACCACCTGCTGCACACGACGCTCAGAGGAGGAGAGAGGCGTGCGGTGGTGGTGAAGCATCTCAGCTCCGCCCACCTCTCCTCCTCCTCCCTCGCACTCTGTTCATACGGTGGATGTCCCTGTGGTGGAGAGCGTCCTCCGCTGAAGAACCAGTGTTAACCCCCTTCTAAGCCCCCCTCGGCCCCCCTCCCGGGCGGCGGGGAGCCGTGCGTACCGGTATGAACCGGTCGTGGCGTTGGCCTCGGTGTGTGAGCGTCCGTGTCCTGGGGGGTGGGGTGAGGGGGAGTCTGTAGGCTGGGCGGTGTTGTTCTACGGAGCCTGCTCCGCGTCCAGCCGTGTCCTACGGTGACGTATGTAGTGTTGTAGCCGATGGTGTGCCCCTCCCGCCCTCTAGGGGGAGCTGTAGTTTCCAGAGCCCCCCCCCCTCAGCACAGCTACAGTGACTTTGAGGCTTGGGCTGAAGAAGGTTTGTTCTCCCCTTTTTTTCCATTTTATTTTAATTTTCTTTCGGGATATGAGGTGTGAAGAGATGCACCGAAAAAGATGGTTTAACCAGCAGAGGGACTGGAAAAGATGGTTTAACCAGCAGAGGGACTGGAAAAGATGGTTTAACCAGCAGAGGGACTGGAAAAGCACTGAACTGAAGCCTTACAGCGAGTGGAAAGCTGCGGCACTCGACTTGTTTCCAAAAGTATTTTAAAAATATTATAGAGCAGACTTGTAAATATTTCTGTAATGGCTGCTGTTTGTTTAAACTGATGGAATGAAATAAATTCTGCAGAACTTTGAATATGTTTTCGGATTTGTGTTGTTATTGTGTTATGCGCTTTAAAAAGGTAGAACATGTTTGGTAACTTTCATGTACACACAACAATGGATAAGCTACAAGTGTGATTCATCATTTTTAAATGTAGGATCAGATTAGCAGTAATGCATCAATGGGAAGACCAGTGAAAACATTGTATTCATCAGGTATAGTTATTACATGACCAGCCATTCACCTCTGTTAATGTAAATGATAATTTTTATTCAACGTTTATATTATTTTTCATTTCTAATTGTCATTCTGAAATTTTGCCAAAAGGTTGTTTTTTGTCAAACAAGGAGCCTACAAACCTGGTAGATGTCTTCTGCAGAAGGACGAGGAAGAGGCTAGGCAAATGACCACAAGCGTTCACGACACATACAGTTACATTTAATAACATTAGCTTATTGATACAGAAAAGGGTCAAACTGGTTTGGGGGGGCCAGAGGGGTCATAGAAACTGACGCAATCAGCATTGTTCTCTTTTCTCACCGAATAATCACAGCTGAATTGCAAAGTGTAGACAAGCATGGTTAAATTCAACGTAAGCATTTTTAAATGTCTAGTCAATATTAAAGAACCAGTATTCAAGTCGAGTAAAAAAAGTTACTTAAAAAAAAAAATACATTTATGAAGTGGGTTGTTGGTAAATTACTAAATTGACATCCAACTTGTCTATAAATATCACGTTTTGACGTTAAACAGCGTACCCCAGTAAGACTGACCACAGAAGCATACGTAATATACAGTATTCCAGCAAGATTAGTTACATGTCCTATTTTTTTTTCTATTAAATTGCACATATTAATATTGCTCGATTATAACTGTTTGCTTTGCCAGTAATACATTTAGAAACAGTAGCAACCCAGCCTCTTCCAAGACATGTAGGGTACCTTGATGAACTGCTGGTCCAGAGATCGGTATTAGCATTTCATTAATTATATGCAATGTGTTTGATGACTGACGCAACTAAACAAAGGACGGCAAATTGATAAACATTATAAATCAGGATCTCCTTCACTGTCCAGGAATGGAGGATAGTTTGAGCAATCGGGAATCTGCAGCGAAATCATGTATGCCCCCACACTGTCAAATGTATTCACACACGGCTTCTCAAATATACATTCATACAATACAATCACACGCGTTCATTTGCATCTCTAGTTCAAGGGACTGGACTCAACATTGCATTAATGTTGAACCAGACGCTTAATATGGAAATGTTGAATAATTAAGGCCTATTCAGGAGTTGCTATTATTTAGTGTCTCAGGTGAATAAAAAAAGTTGTGCAAGCTCCAGCTAGATCATGCATCGTGATCCTCTAATTAAGAACTAAAAGTACTATTGCAGTTTTAGAAGTTGTGTCTGGAGTGGCAGAGGCAGTTTCCCAGCTTCCACACGTACGTCACAACATAAAGAATCATATGCTCCATTTCATTTTATTGCCCATTAGTTTGTTTACATCACCTTTGCCAACCATCATTACATTACGATCCACTATTTTGTTTTGTGTGTGTGTATGTGTGTGTGTATATATATATATATATATATATATATATATATATATATATATATATATATATATATATATATATATATATATATTATATATATACACACATGTATATATAGATTTTTTCCCCATATATTTTCTTTTTGGAGATCAGTTCCACACTAATGTATAAGCAACATCAGCAAATTAATACAAAAAGCATAGCATTTCAAGAATCTAAGACACTTTACCAACAATATTAAAAAGTTGTTTTTCCTACTTCCAGAATGAAACAGAGGACAAACAGAAAATGAACTTAAAAGAATTAGCATCATAAAATTAATTTATTCAAAGTAAAAATACAAAATAATATTAATGACATTGACCAGATATGAAAGTCTCCCACAGAAATAACTATTAAATGGTTGAGAAATAAGTCTGTAAAGAAAATATTAAATAAAAAACATGTAAATGTTTTAATCCTTTTCTTTTTTAGCAAAACGTTCTAAAAATAATGAAAATTTCTCAGTACAAAGGCTACATTACCACTGGAAGGTACTAGCAGGTAAACACACGGTAGAAAATGATTTTAGTGAATCACATTGCTTGCAATGAAAATAATTCTGCAATAAAGATTTTGTCTCTTTTTTTCATGTTTTTTTCTTCTTTTTTTTTTTACAAACAGTACAAACAGTATTGCACATTACAACAAAGAATCAAGGTTCTTAGTCTTAAAAAATGGGACTAATTCAAGTCTTGCGTGAATAGAAGGCCACCATTTAATTGATGCACCTTTTGGGAGGGGGGCGTTTACAGGTAAAACACTTAAGTCTGTTTTGTGTTAAAAAAAAGAACATTCTTTTTTATCCCAAGCTTTTCAGTGACTCTTAGACGTCCTTTTTAATGTCATTTATTTTTTTAAACCCCCCCTTATGATATCAGGCCAACAAATAATAAAACACAAAGTGTTTTATTACGTTACAAAAGAAAAGGGAGTACACATTTGTAGGAAACATAAAAAGTAAAAAAAAAAAATATTCTGGTCAGCATTGTAAATGATTGATTATATAAATATAAAAAAAATCAAGGGAAGTATCTTCAGTTTTCTTTCCAAGCACCCGATATATTAAGGATCTCTTATTGATAATTATTTTTTTCGAACGATTACTAATGGATTATTTCCTTATTTGTTATGTTTTGTTGACACTGTGCCGTTGCTGGTTATTTTTAACCAGACCAGCACTCACTCACTCACTACTTGGTAATAAAGTAGAATGTACGCTCACTAACTATGTCATTATATTAAAGTTATAAAGCTCCAGCTCCCTCAATTGTCAAAAAATAAATTTGAAAGTAAAAGCAAATGAGCATGATAAAAAATAAGAATCAACCTCTGTTAAATCATTTCTCTCTAAGAATTAAATTAATATATAGATATATATTTCTTTTTTTCATTTGAATAAACTTACTTAGAAAATATTGGTTCTCTCCTAATATATTTCAAAATTGAGGTATTGCAAAAATGTCATGTCAGTCAAAAAAAGCATGCTTTACCGCCTTTTTTTTCTTCTCTTTTAACAAAAAGAATTGCTGACTGTCCAAAACTGTTCAGATACAAAGAGTAGTGCATAACAAATGTCTATCATTGAGAAGGAACGAACATAGAAAAACTCTTCTGGGTGGAGAAAGAAGCGACAGCCAGAATTCACCTTCTTAGGGATACTACATCAGCCTAGCCAGGTTAGCGTCTGTTCGAGTCTCTCCCCCCCTTCCTACCAGTACTCGTTATCCTCCGTTCCAAGCTCAATTTCGTCTTCTTTTCCAAGAAATAAAAAATTAACTTAACGTCGACTCGTGTACAACTTTACTGCCTGAGACCAAAAACAAAAGGAGACTGTGGGAAGTCGTCACGGAGACAATCACATCACGCCAAAGACGACAAACAAGACTCGCAATGATGCAGGATCGGGTCGCATTCAACCCAACAGCTGCCCACAGCAGTGTAACCGGCCCCCCAACCAGAACCCCACCGGCCCCCACCCTAACCTGAACCCCACCGGCCCCCACCCCAACCTGAACCCCCCCTGATCTGCCCTCTCCGCTCCACCCAGCCGACGGCAGCCAACCCCCCCGGTCTCTTGTTGGTTTCTGCGCCCTCTAGGGGCCGTGGCCGCGCCTCGCCAAACGTGCCCCAATGATGCCGCCACCCCGAAAAGGACAAACCCCCGGCCCGCCCTCTAGTCCCAGACCGGCCCCCCTCCCTCGGCTGTAGGATATTAAAAATATGTCCACCAATTTAGCAGGTCATTATTCTACTTCAAGCTTTGCAGGTAAAAAAAGAAAAGAAAACAGAGTTACCCCCCCCCCCCCCCCTCCCCCCCCCACACTTCAACAGTCTTCTTCCCTTACAGATGCCACTGCACACATTGGCTTCTTCTTCTCTGCTTCTATTTAAACCTCATTCATGAGCTCTTGAGGCGCACAGTACTCTACTGTGGGTAGCTGTGTGTGTTGGTGTGTGTGTGTGTGTGTGTATAGGAGCCGTGCGCAGGTCACCACGTGCACTCTTTGGTTATGTTTGGGACACAAACGAGCGCTTTTCGTCCCGGCCCTCCTCACTGTGGGTAGTTTCCTCTCCTGCGTGTGATCCGCTCCGAGTGTTGTGAGAGGCTTGTCCTGTACTTCGTCCGTGTGTGTGCGTGCGTGTGTGCGTCCGTGTGTGTGCGTGTGTGTGTGCGTCCGTGTGCGTGTGTGTGTTTCTAAAGAACATTTTTTGTTACGTGTGAATACGCTAGTTATGAAGTTTCACGTTGAACTCTAGGTCAGACATCAACAACAGTTAACGCAAATCACAGTTCTAAGCAAACTCTCACCTAACTACATACGATTAAAAAAATAAAGGAAAATTGCACAATTATATCTACAATCACTGCAAAAGAATAAGTACTTCACCCATCATAGACGGCGCTTAACGGGAATCCTACGTGGGTTTAGCTTGGTGATCATTGAAAGGTTGTCGTTTTTTTTGTTGACTATAGTCTTCCTCTAACTAGATGAGTTCACCACCTACATGGTTGTTGTTGTTGTTGTTGTTGTTGTTGTTGGTGTTGTTGTTGTTAAGGGAACGGTAGCCCCCCTCCTCACCCACCCCCCAAAAAAAGGTAAGCTCTCTATTGCGTGTGTGTGTGTGTGTGTGTGTGTGTGTGTGTGTGTGTGTGTGTGAGTGTGTGTTTGAGCGTGTGTGTGAGCGTGTGTGTGAGTGTGTGTGTGAGAGTGAGTGTGAGTTTGTGAGTGTTGTGCAAAAAGTCGGTGGAATCTAACGACAGTAGACGTGATACGTAAAGTTTCTATCGCATGCAGCAACCTGACTGAAATATTTCATGCAGTTATAGGAGGCAGTCCTTCCTGCACCCATAATACCCCCCCACCCCCACCCCTACCCACCCACCCACCCACCCACCCACAGACCCCTCCCCCCACCACCACCACCCCACTATCCCCACTGGGATAGCGGCCGTATGTCAAAGGGGCGTGCCCCCCCCCGTCCGGTCGGCCCGGTGACGCCAGGTGACCTGTCTGTCTACGTGTGTTCGGTCCTCACACCGTAGCCTGAATAAAGTACTTATTGGTATCCGTTTCATACCACAGATTTTTAGCAGCAAAGCCTTTTGCAGCATTACATTTTACACAACATTAAAAAGGAATCTGATGTATTATAAAAATAAAACCCTAAAAAAATGTTTTAAAGTGAAATAGTCCGACTGCACTCGCGAGGTATTAATCGTATTGTTTTCAGAGTGAGAATCGAGAGCGACCGCGGCGGCGGTCGTTGCGTTAAGTCGGCCCGATGTGGACTTGGTTATTCGCCTAGTTTGACGTTTGCAACGCGTTCGTTTCGGCCGCCTTTGGTAAATGTCAATAGTTCCTTCTTCTCTTTTACAAGGGGCAAGATATCTACAGCTCCTTTTAGTGCATGCTCCTTTTAAATAAAACGTATATTATCTATGTATAGATAGACATAAAAAATATAAATTTGAGTAGGTGTGTGGTCCCACCTCCGTCTCCGCACAGTGTGTGTGTGTGTGTGTGTGTGGGGGGGGGGGGGGGGGGGGGGGGGGGGTGGCACACGGCCACGCCCTCGGCCACACGGCGCCTGTCTGTCATGCGTGGGTGCGTGAAGTTCCAATAATTGTGCGCCAAAAGTGCAAACCCCGAAATGAATAAACGCTCGCAGGTGGAATCACCACACACCCACGTCACAATTACACTTCTTACTCGGGGGGGGGGGGGGGGGGGGGGGGGGGGAGGGGGCAGGGGGGGGGACGACACAAGGGTGGTGTTACTTTGAAACAAAAACAAAGTCCCGTGTAGCTCATCCTCTGTTGTGTATTTAGTTGTCGTGTTTCTCTATGAGATGGAGGTGGTGGAGGAGGTGGTGGTGGAGGAGGTGGTGGAGGAGGTGGAGGTGGGGGTGGAGGTGTTGGGGAGTGGTGCTGGAGTGCAGCGCTGACCGGTGGGTGTCGGCCGGGGGCCAGGGGCCGGGCGGGCCCCCCCCCCCCCCACCGGGGCTCAGCTCCAGCGGAAGGAGACGTGTCGGGGCCGGTCGCCGCCCTCCTTCACCAGCGGCTTGTGGAACTCGCGGCCGGCCCGGGAGTGGATGCTGGCCCAGCAGTACTCGCAGTAGTACTGCAGGCACGTCACGTTGGCGCAGAAGAACGGCGCAAACTTGCCGCCGCAGCGAGCGCCCTGGCACTCGTCGCACATCTGGTCGTCCAGGACGTAGGGCTTCACCTCCACCTGGGGGGGGCACGGGGGGTTAGTGTCATCATCATCATCATCATCGTTACAGACACAGGGGGAGACACCAGCTACCGCTGTTGGAATCAAAATGGCCGACAGTAGGCTTCAAAGTGAGACTTGTGAGAGTTGTGTTTGGGAAACCGATGGTTTTCAGAATCCGACTCCCCAGATAGACAATTTGTTTCAGTGGTGCTTTTGATACATCTTGTTATTTAACTTCTTTCCACTCACTACTTGTCTGTTAGCCAGCCTAATTTCCTGTTTTGAGGCCTTGTGAATAGATTTGTGAGCAGCACTGAACCCTTAGCCTCGATGCATCTTCAGTCTTATTCCTATAATCCGTTCCTCACATCACATCCTTTCTATGAAGCTATTTCTTAGCACAATTAGCAAATACAGCACGCATTAACGTGGATGTTAAAACGGTTTCATAATGAAACCTGCCCTCTTCAACGAAAATTAGTCAGCGGTGTTGCCGTGGTGACGGCTCGGTGAGGCTATTCCAAAGGCCGTCTGGAAGCAGCCCGCCACCAGAGCTAGGGCGGCCGAGGCACAGCCAGGCTGTCGAAGACGGACGCTGGACGCAGCGGCGGCCGACAGAGGAGCCGTCAGCTAACCGAGGGGGGCGTGGTCTCACCGGGCGGCGGCGGCGCAAGACGCCCCTGAGCCCCGAACGTGGACCGACCTAGCGATGGCAGATCCACAGTGGCGATGGAGAGTGTGTGTGTGTGTGTGTGTGTGTGTGTGTGTGTGTGTGTGTGTGTGTGTGTGTGTGTGTGTGTGTGTGTGTGTGTGTGTGTGTGTTAGGGGTGGCCCGCCAATGAGACTCGACCGTGCGAGCGCCACATGTGTGTGTGTTTGTGTGAATACACACACTGTAACGCAAGTGTTTCTTGTCGGTTCTTTGACGTGTCTTGTATTTCCACAACGAGACTGTTGTGGGGGTTATGTTATCTCAGCCATGGTTGGGAAGGAATTGGGAGAAAGGAACTTTGGCTTTGACTGGCTGAAGTACATGAACTGCGTCATGCGAGGAGGACACTCAAGGCTGTGCGGTCGTAACACATAGCAGGGGGCCGGGCAGCCAGGGACATCTCCGCAGCGGCCATTTTGTCCTCAGTATTGTGTGTGCCTGTCAGTCCCCCCTCTGGGTATTTCACACGACAGCGATATCGTCATCATGCGTCTCCATCGTTCAGAGGTAAAAAAAAAAAAGGTTTGCTTCACACAAAATCAACTCAGAAACACAGAAGCTTGTGACTTCCCTTTCCTCTCCCTGCGTACGTTATCTCCTAAAGTCAATTCAAGTCCAGCCGTTGCGTCTAGTTTTGTTGAATGTTTCACTAAATGGTTTTAGTTGAATGCAAATAGCTCTAGGCCGTTTAATTTGTGTCTGCGCACGGGTGCATGTGCGTGTGCACGTACGCGCGGGCGGCAGGAGCGGACAGCCGTACAGAGACTTAGCTCCCTGGCCGACGACCAGTCTCGGCTGGTCGCGCTCCCTCGGCGCTGCCGTCGGCCCCGCGCTCCCCAAATAACCCGTTCCTCAGCGCGGCCGTCGGAGTGGATATGAACGCGTGGGGCAACGACTATAATTAAAACAGCCCCATGTGTCTGCAGCCTCAAACATCTGTTGGGTATTTCGACAGCCAAGCGGACGCGATGATTACACAGCCGGGCCGGGGCCTGTCGTTAGCGCCGGCTACAGAGCGCCGGGCCTGGCGGGAACCCGGCCCTGATGAAGCCCCTGGAGCTGGAGAGCGTCTCTTTGTTTGCGTGGGAGATGAGGTCTGCGCACGGCGACGGGCGGCTGAGTGACACAGCGAACGGCTACAGGGTGCGTCGACCGCGGCGGAGGACGCCGCAATCTGGGGGCCGCCGTAATACCTCACGCGCCCCCTCTGCGACGTCTTGAACCTCCGCCCGGACCGCCTGAACCTCCGCCAAAGGATTAGAGGACAACGCCGACGTGATTCTATGTTTGTCTTAGTACCGTCCTCCCGGACTCAGCGACCCAAAGGAACGGGTCCCCCCCCTGTCCCCCACAAAATAGAACACTTCGAAAATATATATTTTACTACAGTGACCACAAACCGTTCAATAATAAAATGAATGAAATTGGTTTTGAAATGTAAAGGGTTAAAATGCTTTTTAAGCAGAATAACCACAGATCTGTTCCTCTTAAGTATGGCGGCGACATTGACATATATAAAACCTAAACGCGGAGTCCATGTACATATGACTATGTACACATGACTATGTACACATGTCTATGTACACATGTCTATGTACACATGTCTATGTACACATGTCTATGTATATATGTCTATGTATATATGTCTATGTTTGCATGCAGCAGAGACGCGGTAGTGAAGATAAGCCTGCTCCACCAGGCCCTCTGGTGAACAGCCCCGCTGCTTTTGTCCTCATGATTCATCCTTTGGGATTCACTGCACCATTATCCCTCCGTCGAGCAGATGTATTGCCACGGAGCTATAATAAAGGGGCTGCAGTGAAGAAAATGTGTGCGAAATGACAATGCTCGACCATAGTGTTTCTGGCCCACGGTGGAAAATCACCGGGACACCATTACGCCTCCGTCTGCCGTCTACAAGCATCGGGATGTCGGCGATAAGACCCTCGAAGCACAGTGTTGGTGTCCCCTCTCAGCGCTCAAGTGATCCCAGCGCCCGGGCCGGTCCAGGGCGCAGGCCCGGCCACTCACTCTTTTGTCGATGTCGTTGTGCTGCAGCTGGACGAATCGGGCGCTGATGGCGGCGATGT
>NC_044062.1:1607025-1697025 GCF_902167405.1 Gadus morhua
CTCCCTGAGCGTTCGTCGGACTGTCAGTCGTCAGCTTTGGCTCCTTTCTCTCAACCTCTAGAATAACAATCTAGATAAGATAGCACAGTCCATTGGGAATCTACCAATCATTCTGCACACTTGAGTATCATTTGGGTTCAGCACTGCGCTTCTCTCTCTCTCTCTCTCTCTCTCTCTCTCTCTCTCTCTCTCTCTCTCTCTCTCTCTCTCTCTCTCTCTCTCTCTCTCTCTCTCTCTCTCTCTCTCTCTCTCTCTCTCTCTCTCTCTCTCTCTCTCTCTCTCAAATAAATAGCTGCAGCCATATAAAGAACAAAATGGCAGTGAAACAGCGCATAGCCTGCAAGAGAGAACAGTCTGTTCTGGGGCTGCAGAGAAGGGGGGAGGGAGAACGGGGGAGGGGGGGGGGAATAATACCATGTAGTTCCTAAATTAAAAAGGTACACAGATGAATTGAGGAAATGAAAAGAGGGAAAAGGGACAACACTGTCATCAGGCGACTGGTGCGGGAGGAGAAGGAGAGAGAAAAGAAGAAAATGGGGAATAGGGGGAGAAAGATGAAAGGAAAAGAGGGGGTGAGGAAGGGGGCGTTTGTACTTGTAGCACTAGGAGGTTGTACGGCCTAGCTAGCTAGCACACTGCGCTGACATTAAGGGGACGTAAGGGGACATTAAGGTTATGAGGGAGTCAGTGTTTAAAGCCACCGTTAACCTATTTAACACTTAAAGCATGTAGCATTACCCTTCTTCTTTCATATCTCAGGTTAGGATCAATCTTTTCATGGATGCAAATTTTCCTTGCCCATTTTCATACGCTTGTGATTTACGTACGCATTCCATTTCAAACTCTCAACGGTCTTTGTTGTACAAATCGAATATAAGGACAAAGTCACTTGCTTGTTATCCACAGCCTAGACATCAGCTACAATTAACCCTCGTTTCACACTAAATTTGACAGGCTCCTCCACCTATCACTGAGGTCTTTGACACTTACGATGCCACAGCATTTTTGAATAAACACTAAACTCATAAAAAGGAGAAACACGACCCAGAACGTTGATCGAGTGTTCCAGCAAGTCTGTCTCCCTGCGCACTGCAGAGCCTTACGTCGCCTCAGTGCGGGGGGAGGAGGAGGAGGAGGAGGAGGAGGGGGAGGAGGAGGAGGAGGAGGATGCGAGTGCAGACCTGCAGTGGCTCGTGCCTGAGACGCAGCAGGACGTTGTGGCTGCCCCAGCCGTCTGACAGGGAGAAGGGCGGACACAGGAAGGCCCACTAGCCTACCCACTAAGCCCCTAAGACAGGGGGAGACCAGCGACCGATGACTAACTAACAGTCTGCAATCATTCACCCTCCAGGGGTGTGTGAAGCGGTCTGGGGCGGGGGGGGGGGGCAGGGGCTGGGGGGGAGAGAATGTGTTGACCTCAGTGGTGGCAACACCTGTGGACAATTTAGGGTTGTTAACAACAAAGGCTCTCAGTCGCAAACCGTTAAGGTAGCCGGGAGGCTACCGCTATGACGCTAGGCGCTATGACGCTAGGCACTACCTGGGCTCCAGAATGCGCTGATGGAAACCGAGGGTGGTGGGCACGGGATTAACAAGGGTGGGTTCAACAGCCAGGGTGCCAAACTGCATTTAAAAACTCGTCGTTTAAGCACTGAAGCCACATACACGCCGCCACGTATAAAGTTGTTTTATTGTGAGGAAAATGGAGGAAGTTCAGTGGAGTCCAGCGACTTAATGATTCTGGTGTTACTGTTTACCACCAGTTCTGGCCGGCCTGACGAGAGCCACTCCAGTCCCTTGAAGAGGAGCTCCTGTGTGTGCAGCAGCCGTGCGCTGGCTACCACTCAGAGAGGAGTCCAGGGAAATCTTGTGAAACCAGATGTGACGAGACGCTAGTGACTTCACGAAACTGCTCTGGCTCTCTGCCTGAACTTCTGGCTCTTAAAATATAATTTACTGTTGGATACTAAGTTCAGAAAACATACCGAAATTAAATATATAAAGAAAAAACCTAATTGCGCTGCATTTTCATTGCAGGCTTAGAGACATTTAAAGTTTTAAGTACAACAGCGTAGAAGAAGCTCTGAGTCAGACACTTAAATCTGGCATGCACGCAAACAGGCAAATATTCAAAACATTTCATAGTCACCGTCAGATTAAAAATAAACACCAAAAATAAGAATAACTAAATAAGATACAGATGGGTAGGCGAGGGAGGACATTTGAGAGAGGGCGTCATGGATATAGATCTAGAGAGAGCGATGGGGGAGGGAGAGAGAGTGGGGGAGAGACAGAACAGACGCCAACAGTGGGCCGTGAAACGGTGATTTGGTACATGAACAAACACCTTGTCGCCGATGGCTTATATGATGAAGATGGAGGACGCTAGGGCACAGCGCAGACACGAGCATATGTTTAAACATGTCCCCCAGGGCATCATCAACCGGCGAGGTGGCGCGCGCACAGTGTGTGGTGTGTGTGTGTGTGTGTGTGTGTGTGTGTGTGTGTGTGTGTGTGTGTGTGTGTGTGTGTGTGTGTGTGTGTGTGTGTGTGTGTGAACGCACGTCCTCGGGCATGTGTAGTGTGTGAAATGAAATGAGCCGTTACTAATAATAACAATCTGAAGACTCCCCCTGGTTAGTTACACACTCGGAACACAAATTGGATTGAATGCTAAGACAACAAAGTGGAATGTAACCGTAGAAACGACCAAGACTCCGTCTTGTACCACTCACTTGGGGGGGGGGGACCTTGAGACACTCTGCACTAGCACTGCTGATGTTCCCATGCGGCAGACATATTAAACAGCCCGCCCGCCACCTTAGGCTTCTTCCCACTGATTGGGTGTCTGCTTCAGCCCCCTCTCGAGAACCCTGGCGTCGGCAGGAATAGCGCCCTAACATTTCAAGTTGAGTGCCTCCGGTGACGCTGGGATTGGCCGATGAGAGCAGGCGTCAGTGACTGCACACACAGTTGACTTTTCCCTTTCTTCAGCGAAAGGGCACAGACACACCGGGGCCGGCATGGCCGTCGACGCCAAACACAAGCACGCACCGGTCTGTCTGCAGCCGTGTGTTCACCGTGACACACTGTCGGGGCCGGGTCCATTCACAATGCTTCTTCTGACATGGACTTAAAAAGTAACGTCAATAAACTCAAACTGCCGAATGAAAGAATGGACATGCCATTGAATGAGGTGAAGGAGTGAACGGGGTTATGAGGATGAATGTAAACCGTTATCGGTTGCTAGCCCTCGTCTTGCTGTCAAAGCAGTGTCTCGGTCAGTCCAGGTCCCGCCTTAACCTTGGATTCGGACCCATAGCGTGACTCATCCCTCAGCAGAAAACCCCCGTCAGAGCTGTCCAGAGACACACAACCAGTGGCTGAACACGGAGGAGAGGGGGGGGGGACAACCGTCTTCCATCCGCTCAAGGTTAGAAGGACACTGTCATTTGAGACAAAGAGACACATGGGTGTGACGGCCACTTTAAGTGGAACCCATGTTACAAACCAAGGGAGAGTAGGGGAGGGAGCTGTCACGCATGTAGAGATGTGCACGGACATGCTCTCTCTCTCATTTGCCTGGGAGGATCCATGCCTCTTTATGAGTTGCTAGCTTGTAAAGCGGTGGATGCTAGAGGGGCCACAGCAAGAGTGACTACCAGTCACACACACTGCCCTCCGGTACCCTCAACCAGCACAACAACGTTCCCACACATCTTCAGTATCTTCACTGGTGTGTGTGTGTGTGTGCGTGTGCGTGTGCGTGTGTGTGTGCACGCACATGAGGTGTCGACACAGGGTTCCTTGGAATAACAAGACATCTGGTTCCAAGCCCAGCAGGAGTTACAAACTGTTGGTAACGTAACCTCTTCAGAAAACGTTGAGAGGGGTGGGAGGAAAAAAGACGATAGCCCGTCACAAAAACACAAAGTCACTGCCAATTGACCGGTGAAATCACCGAGTGGAAGGCTGTCTGAGGGGTTTCTAAAGCGTTTCAAAGACAGCTTCCCCCCGGCTGCTGCCCGTCTCTGGGCGGGGGATTGAGGGTTATGAATGTGTTGCGGGGCGCTCACCTTTCGGGGGAAAGTAGGATTTGCTCTCTGCTTTGTGGGGCCAGTCGACCACCAGGTGCCCGTAGCGACGGAAACTGTTTGTGATCTCATCTGAAGGGGGGAGAGAGGGAGGGGAGAGAGAGAGAGGGAGAGAGACCAAAATCATGTTGGAGCATTTGTCAACAATTACTTTGTTAGGCTTTAGTATCCCGAGCACCTGCGAGGCTGTGTCTATTTTTGCTTTGAATTGGAACACTGGCAACCGCACAATATCATTATTAATTATTATAGCCAATATCACTATCAATATGTTCATTCATTTTAGAAAAATAATCCAGTCTAATCTAGTAGTTAGTGTGCGTGTGTGTGCAGCATTTGGCTCCATAGAATAAAGAAAAATGCTAAAAAAAACATATGCAAGTCATTGTTAATTTTTTTGCTGGGATGAAAGCCAGCACTTATTCCAGAATTATTTATCCTTCTTTCCACCAAAGTGAAATACACCCAATGACCGATCAAATAACCCTGCCTAATCCCGCCCATTATGCTAGAGTTGGTACTGCATGTTTACCCTGGTTCTGCATGGTAATCATGGTTCTGCATATTTGTCCTGATTCTGCATGTTCAATGTAGCACGTGCATGGGAAGGTCCACATTCCTGACAGAGTCACTGTTACGGCATGGGAAGGTCCACATTCCATAACAGTGTGACTGTTACGGCATGGGAAGGTCCACATTCCTGACATTGTCACTGTTACGGCATGGGAAGGTCCACATCCCTAACAGTGTCACTGTTTCGACCGCCCTTGACTCATTATGCAACCAAGTTCTATATTATCATCCTTTAGAGAGACATAGTCCTCGGAAAGTTCCTACAATGAATAATAATAATAGCAATCATAAACTAAAAGACATTACACAAAGTAATTCAATAAATAACATCAGTTATTACAATTAGCCTCACTTCCTCTAAGTCAAACCACATGACACCTCTGAGCAGGCAGCCAATAAAAGGCCTCCGCTCACAAAAGCTAATAATTATGTTAAAAGAACTCCAGCCTCAACCCGCAGTGACAGGTTTGGCCACGTGCCCGCAGCCCGACAGCGCTGTAAGCTACTGTCTGTGGGCGGGGCTATGGTCTGTGGGCGGGGCTACGGTCTGTGGGCGGGGCAGGGCGGGGATGGAGAGAGTATTTAATTTATGAATACAGCTCAGCCCATTACCCGAAACCACAAGTGCACCAACCGGAAGTACCAGTACCATTCCCAGTACCAGTACCATTCCCAGTACCAGTACCATTACCATTCCCAGTACCAGTACCATTACCAGTACCATTCCCAGTACCAGTACCATTACCAGTACCATTCCCAGTACCAGTACCATTCCCAGTACCATTACAAGTATCATTACCAGTACAATTCCCAGTACCATTCCCAGTACCATTACCAGTACCATTCCCAGTACCAGTACCATTCCCAGTACCAGTACCAGTACCATTACCAGTACCAGTACCATTACCAGTACCATTACCAGTACCAGTACCAGTACCAGTACCATTACCAGTACCAGTACCATTACCAGTACCATTCCCAGTACCAGTACCATTACCAGTACCAGTACCAGTACCATTCCCAGTACCAGTACCATTACCAGTACCAGTACCCGTACCAGTACGGTGCTGGTGCCCAGCAGTGCTTGGCCCCACAGCACACCGGACACCCACCTTCGTCTATGTCGGGGGGAAGGCCTCCGACGAACACCTTCCTGGAGTAACGCTCCATCCGCTCCCCGTTCTGACAGCGCGTCGGGAGCTCAGGCCAGGGGTCAGTGAGGGGTCACCGTGGCCGTCGTCAAGGAAACCGTCCTCGAAGGGGAAAAGAGACGAGCGACCTGGGGAGGACAGAAAGAGAGATGAGACGAAGGAACAGAGACAACGCATAGACAGGGAGACGTAAGAAGAGACTGAGGAATAGAGGAATGAGACATAGGAGGAGAGGAATGAGACATAGGAGGAGAGGAATGAGACATAGGAGAAGAGGAATGAGACATAGGAGGAGAGGAATGAGACATAGGAGGAGAGGAATGAGACATAGGAGGAGAGGAATGACACATAGGAGGAGAGGAATGAGACATAGGAGAAGAGGAATGAGACATAGGAGGAGAGGAATGAGACATAGGAGGAGAGGAATGAGACATAGGAGGAGAGGAATGAGACATAGGAGGAGAGGAATGACACATAGGAGGAGAGGAATGAGACATAGGAGAAGAGGAATGAGACATAGGAGGAGAGGAATGAGACATAGGAGGGGAGGAATGAGACATAGGAGAAGAGGAATGAGACATAGGAGGAGAGGAATGAGACATAGGAGGAGAGGAATGAGACATAGGAGGAGAGGAATGAGACATAGGAGGAGAGGAATGAGACGTAGGAGAGGAATGAGACATAGGAGGAGAGGAATGAGACATAGGAAAAGAGGAATGAGACATAGGAGGAGAGGAATGAGACATAGGAGGAGAGGAATGAGACATAGGGTGGAGAGGAATGAGACATAGGAGGAGAGGAATGAGACATAGGAGGAGAAGGAATGAGACATAGGCAGGAGAGGGAATGAGACATAGGAGGAGAGATTATACGTAGGGGGAGAGATGAGGCATAGGAAGAGGGAGAAGAGGGGTGAACGGGTGCAAAGGGAGAAAGTGTAAGAGAGGAGGAGGGGGGGGGGGTGTACGGGAAGAGTTAAGTCAATACTAAAGTCCTCAGTTATCTCCATTAGGAACAAACACACAGCTCACTTAAAGCCCGGCCCAGTCATTTCCACCTCCTCAAATATTGACCGTGCCTCTATAGTTGTTAGGTAGTGGTCATAAAATAGGAGATTATTTTAAGTCCAAAAATGAGTGGCAGGAAGGAATCATGTTCCTTAATGTTACTTTGTTAATCAGGGTCTTGTTGTAACTGGAAGAGGGCTTTAAATAAGAACAAAATTCATCGTGCTCAAGAGCAATCTGTTTTCAACAGATGGAAATTGTGGTTTGCCCATTCTGACTTTCAAATCACATACACATTATTTGTGCTTGTTTTACATCTTGATTAACACATTAAAAGGTCAAAATGCATGTGACACAACCTGATTAACAATGGCAGGTCACATTTTTCAGTGAAATATCCACCCTGATTGTTTACCAATCAGGACATTGATTGGTTACCAATGCAGATACTGCTAACAATGAACTATGAATTACAATAAAAACATAAAATGTTCCAATCTCCCAGAATCGATAGTGGAATCAATTGTTGTCAATTGATTGTCCATCGATTCCTGATCTCACGATCAAGACAACCTTGATGTCTTAATCAAAGGCTTTATCGTGCTGTGATAAAATGTCCACAGCTCGAAGGTCAAAGGTTATAGGATGCAATAGGCCTCTCATTGGGATGCATCAGACGTGCCGACTCTCTTAACCCAAATCCGCAAAACTGAGCAGCTGTCGCCCGCTCTCCCAGGTTAGGATCTGATATTGTCAGGTCCTAACTTTGATTCTTAGAAAACTAGCAAAAGAGTGTGAGTTTGCCATTCGACATATCAGTAGATTACGACGATTAAAATACCTCAAGATCAATTAAGATTCCCGGCACATTCAGTCTAAATTACTATTATTCTAAAAAGAATTAACATTGCAATGCAAATCCACACCTTCAAAAATCCATTTTCCCCCCATACCTAATGTTCAGTACATATCCAACGCTAGCTTTCTGAAGCTTATGCACATTATCTTGGTAGCGATAATGTAGCATTCATGGGCTAAAATGACACACAGCCCGGATATCTTTCAGCTGAAGAAATCCATGATTAGTTAAGATCACTCCAACGCCACACCACTGTCTTAAGTCCACACCACACATATTTGACCTTAAGTATATGGATCACGTTCAAATTGACTTTCATAGAGAGTTAATTTTGTATCAGCTGATAGCAGATGAGCAATAAATTGTTCCATAAAACAGTTTTTATGGTAGGTTAGGTTGGTTTTGTCTTGGGTGTCTTTCAGCATCAAGGACGCCAGAGAAGGAACATGCATTATCAGGAATATTCAAATCATTTTACAATTAATATGTGACCATCTCCGATTTGTGCCTAGCATGAGAGGTTGATGGAAGATTCTGACATTCACGTTTCAAAAGAGAATCACAGGGTAAGGGCTGATTCACAGGAGAGGATATTCAATTAACAGATCGTCTTTTTTGGGATGCATTTCACCATCAGGCAATCTGAAGCGCATTCAAATTGTAATCAGCCATCTCCAGGGGCCCATCGGCGCATCTCGACCGGATGCAGACAGACGGAGACAAGTGGGTTCCCCCCCCCCCCCCCCCCCCCCCCCCCCCCCCCCCCCCCCTCCCAATCAATCATAGCAGAACAGCGAGGTGCCCCTGGAGCTGGCGATTGAGCTCATGCCCCCCCGGACCCCAGAGACCAGACCCCCGCCCCCCCCCCCCCCCCCAGGGGGTCGGTGCCCACACTTTACCTCTTCTGCGGCCATAACTCCTGGCTGCTTTGGTTTCAGCAGGGGGGGGGAGAGAGTAGAGGGGGGGGGAGAGAGTTGAGGGGGAGTGAGAGGGAGGGAAGGGGGGGGGGGGGGGGGGGCGTAGGGTAGGGAAGAGAAGAAAGAGACACACAGACATGGGTTTCGTCGTAATTCATATCGTAAAAACACAACCCCCACGAGAACATGGACCCTAGCAACGTGAGCATCCAAGGCAACGCTGACACCTCATAAGGGCTTAGCACCTTTGGTTTAACGGCACCGAGTATTAGGACCCCCCCGTGTCCCCGTCGCGGTGATGGCACCGCTTGTGGCCCCTGTTCAGCGCATCACAGGGGCCGCACGGAGAGAGAGAGATAGAGCATGAAGCGACACACACAAGGCCAAAGGCAGAGAGGGACAGTGCTGGAGAGAGAGAGGGTGAGAGAGAGAGCGGAAAGGTTTCCAGGCACGTACGTGGGCCGGATATATTTGGGGAACATGACGCGGTTGGCCATCGCATACCCCCGGGATCATAATGGCCGTAAACAATCTGGAAATGTGTGGCGCGCGTGCCGAGCCAGTGGGCGCATTCCCGATTAGGGCGGGCTAGGGGAGGCCGGCCTGCGGCGGGGTTTAGCCATTATCACGGCCCCCGGTGGAACATTAGGTGTGGGGCTCTGTGGTCGGCGAGGGCCGGCCCGGGCCGGGTGGGAACCACAATGTTGTCCTGTGGCGTGCGTTAACGGCAGGGACGTGGGGAGGCGAGGGCTAGCAGCTCAGAGGGTGGTGGTTTAGTCACCACCCTTATCTCCTGTAGGGCCATGGAAAAACAATCACCGATAACAAAAGTCTCGTTGCCCAACTTTATTGAGTCCACGATCCGCACGATAAGCACGATTTCAGAGCCCTCCAGCTCCTTAACTTTTCTCAAGACCCTTTCCCTCCTGGTTTATTAAATTGCCTGGACATTTTTCCCCACGTATCTAAAAGGCTATAGGGTAAGCCCTCTTTCTGGGAATTGTACGTAACATATTGTTTCAAGGGGGTCTGTATCTCTTCTCCCCCCTCAGAATCGGCCGGAGTCTTGCTGTGACTTCAATTGGAACCAGGCAAACAGACAGAATGAAGTCTGGGCGGTGTGATCAGAACAAACAGTGGAGGAGCGCAGCCCACTGTGCCTGCGTTAGGAGCCGGGGGGATCATGAGCTACGAGGGACTCACTGGTAATAACACACTGACCCAAACCCCTTTTCTATCGCTCCTCGAACTCATCAACCCCGCAACAAACGCTCCTTTCTTCAAAGAGTAAAAAATAGATGTTTATAGATAGTGGACCGGGTCATTGAGGCCGATCCATTGTTGGGCTCCCCAGGTCGGCCTCTCATAAAGGGGGAGATCTCCGCAGTGGAAAGCCCTCAACTCTGGCTTAACCTCCTCTAAAGCCATCGCAGGCCCTCTGCAGGGTAGGAGCGGGCCGTCTGCCATGAAGCCCAGCTAACCCCGCCACGGACAAAGGCTCCTAGCAACTGGGTGAGGAGGAGGAGGAGAAGGAGGAGGAGGAGGAGGAGGAAGAGCGGGGCTGGGAGGGGGGGGGGGGGGGGGGGGCGATGGAGGAGTCCAGTGTTGGGAGAACGAGTCCAGGCTCCGTGGTGTGCAACAATACGTCTTCGGGAGGGAGGGAGGGAGGGAGGGAGGGAACGAGCAGGGTAGCCAGGCAGCGAGTCTGACTTTGAACTAGAGCTTGCGAGGGAGAGATCCAAATAGACACCGACTGGAGCACGGCTCGGGGGAGCGGGGGATGATGACAGGGGGGTCTGCAGCTCTGCTCAGCTTCAGCCTCCACCACAAGTGGAGGCTGAAGCTGAGAGTGTGTGTGTGTGTGTGTGTGTGTGTGTGTGTGTGTGTGTGTGTGTAATTGTGTAAGTGTGTGTGTGTAATTGTGAAAGTGTGTGTGTGTAATTGTGTAAGTGTGTGTGTGTGTCTGTGTGTGTAATAGTGTAAGTGTGTGTGTGTGTGTGTGTGTCTGTGTGTGTGTGTGTGTAATTGTGTGTGTGTGTGTGTAATTGTGTAAGTGTGTGTATGTGTGTGTAATTGTGTAATTGTGTGTGTGTGTGTCATTGTGTAAGTGTGTGTGTGTGTGTGTGTAATTGTGTAAGTGTGTGTGTGTGTGTGTGTGTGTGTGTGTGTGTGTGTGTCTGTGTGTGTGGTATTCTTTTGGCAACAAAAAGAAAAGCATTTTATTCCAGCACGCAGATGTTTTTTTCCGATCTATAAAGAAGAACCAAAACAGCCGAGCTCGGGGGCCCCTCCGGACACAATGAGTGCCAGCGGCTGATACCGCTTGCCCCTGATTGGTCGGAAAAACTGTAGCAGGTGATGTCACTCGACGCACATTAAGCCCCAGCGATTCCAACGACGCGGCGAGGACTGTCTTTGGTGTTTGGTTAACCTTAAAGCCCGTCCCGGGCCGACGTGGTGCGATGAGAACAGATAGAGACACGGGCACGGAGCACTCCGAGGTCAGGGCTCTGAGCGCGTCACACGCTCGCTGACAGCAGACAGCGGGGGGGGAAGAGGAGATCTCTGACGAGCTTCTAGGAAGCCCAGCTGGGACTTTGGAGATAAGGTCAGCCAGAGTGTTCATCTGCCAGGAGGGTCTGGTGTCCTAAGATGGCGGGGCGGGGCGGGGTGTATGCGTGTGGGGGGGGGGGTGGAGGGGAAGCTTGCCAGTCTGAGGGGGGGGGGGCACCCCAAGACTTATCTCCTCGCAGAGAAGGCCAGCCGTGGAACGCAAGACGCATGGCATCCCACGCTGACGCCTGCTGCCTCTGAGACGGATATCTTTCAACGCGATCAGCAGTCGGGGAACCTTTAATCCGTCAAAGCAACCGATTGTGTGCGAATGACTGCGTTACATGGAGCCGGGACATTACTGTTCAACGGCATAATGTGGGTCGGCCCCGGGGGTGGTGGAAATTGAGGCCCATTCGTCCTGCGGAGAGAAAAAATATGACAACGTAAGGTTCCATAAGCGGCGGACACGCATACGATCTGATTTATAAACACAATTTAACAACAACTTTTTTTTTTTCTGTGGCCCATTCTAGTGCACGCCATGAAAAAACGAGAGTTTGGCCATGTCGTGAATACACAT
Organism: Gadus morhua; assembly: GCF_902167405.1. Lineage (NCBI taxonomy): Eukaryota > Metazoa > Chordata > Actinopteri > Gadiformes > Gadidae > Gadus > Gadus morhua. Next base: position 1,618,763 of record NC_044062.1, read on the forward strand.
CGTTTACATTGTAAACGGGAATCAAATTAAGTGGATGTGAGGAGAAAAAAAAAATAGGATGAAACAGGCAATTCATTCTCTTTTCACAAGTCCTGTACACACATATGCGCAAACAATGCCGGCCATAGTGCCGGTGGATTTGACAAAGCGTGCAGGCTTCCCTGGTGACAATGCTCACGCAACAAAGGTCAGTCTGTCACGATGCTTTATCGAGAGGGAGGGGGGGTCTACGGTTATATGAGGGTACATGTTGGTTTGGTTTGGCGTTTGGTGATTTCGGAAATTCTGAAGCTCCGCACGCAGAGTGACCCCACACTGCGCGTCCAACCCGATGCCGCGGCGAGGCGGGGGGGGGCTGTCGACGCCACAGACCCTGCGTGCACCGGGCCGCGCACCTGATCGGGGCGGCTGGAAACCCGCTGAATCCAAACACCTACCCAGGCAGCTCTTTTAAACAACGCACGCAGGTTCTTCTTGAACCACTCGTGGGTCCACCAACAACAATCCATTATGCCGGAATGGACCGGGTCATGTTTCTTAATAAATGAGTGTTTGAACTCTGCATGTTGAAACCATTATTGTCGTTTCTCGACTGAATAAAATATTAAAACTATGTTTCCTAGCGCGGGGGGGGGGGGTGGTTAATGCGTTTTGAACAAAGTGAAGAGATCATCAAATGGTGGTCAGACAGAATTAATAACTTTTTATTGCAGCTTGTGTAAATGTAATGTATTTGCAGCGCATGTTTAAATATTAACATGTTCCAGCTCAATATTTAAACAAAGCAAAAGAGCAGGAAAGAAGAAGCAGTGAGGACCTGGAAACCCATATTTGGGCAGAAAACGTGCATCAGACTCAGGTGGTCTATTCTTAGGGTTGCACGCGAGAGGCCTGCCCGTTGCAAAGCTTCGTAACACGAAGGTCTGAAAAAAACTCCAAGTCACGGTGCAACGATCAACTGTCTTTCTCCGTGTTCCGGGACTGGCAGCGCTGGAGTCTGTCTGTGGGTGGGGGTGGGGGGGGGGGTGGCCCAGCTCAGAGCTTAACAGATGTGGATTTCCTCACTCCCCAATTGCTGCTGATAATCCGAGGTTGGGGTGGGGCTAATGGGGGACTGTAACACACATGCATAAACACCGTGCAGTGGGACATGCACGCTGCGTTGGGGCTGCGGTCCTGCTGTTTGGGCCGGGGTTAAGGTCTTCATTTCCCACGGGAAATGAAGACCTTTCTCCAATCATCAACTCTTTTTCCTGCACTTTTACGACTTTAACCTCTAAGCACATCCTCGGGTTAAAGACTCACATGATTCGACATCAAATGTGGTCGCGAGGGAAGTTTTCGCACAATGCACCGTTTGAATCCCTAAGGCGTTTTGTGACATCACGGTCAAAAGACTTAACTTCCTTTTTCCCTTTCAACCAGCGGTGAAAGCGGCGGGGGACGATTACAGAGAGCTTTGATCCACACCTTCCTCTTCCTCTAAATCAGCGGTTCTGGTGACAGAGGGGGGGGCAGTTGTCCATTGCTCATCCCTGAAAATAGCTCAGCTCCCCCCCTCCACTCCCGTTCCTCCTGGTGTTGAGTGGCCGTCTCCCAGGGGCCACGCGCCGCTGGCTAGCGCTGGTTGACATTCCCTCCAGCGAGCAGCGAGGTTTCCCCTGACTCGTGGCGGCTGGGCCCGGGCCTGGGGCCGAGCCAGGGCCAACTCCCTGTGCATGCACGCCTGAGATCCAAGACCGGACCCTGACCTTACGGTGACCGTCTCCGTTGGCACAGGGTGCGCTAACAAAACTGAGGTCCTCCAAGCCGCTTGTCACTCTGGCTGCAATCTTTGTTTTCTGGTCCAGAATTTGATGCTATGAAGTAATTGTCTGATATTAATAACATTACATATTATCAATGGTAATATCTCAGCCATCGAGGCATTCATCTCAACGTTGCAGCACATTTCTCAAAAGACTTATCGCATGGCGCTGAGACTGCTCGATTCTGGCCTCCCCGAGTTTCTGCAAAAAACGACATCCAGCACCGAGTTAACAGGCCCCTCCGGGCAAGAGAACATCCTGCCTTCGCCTTACTGCTTAAAGACACATCCATGCCCTGCGACTCGCGTGACGCGTCTTAAAAATGCTGGTTGGCCGTGGTTGGTGCAGGCTAACGTGTTAAAAGAACCAGAAGGCCTCCAACACTGGATGAGGCCTTGGGCATTATTATCATATGGCGGGCGGCTGTCCCGCACCTGAAGCCCCTGCCCGCCGGGCAAAGGCCCTGCTTGGCTCCCCCCTTGGTTCCCCGTTGCAGTGTGTAGTCTAGTAAAAAACCCTCCCCCACCGGATACCCGCCGCTGAGTAGAAGGCCACAGCTGAAGTTATGACAGAGGAGCTTACATGTGCCAACACATAGATAGTAACCTAATCAAACAATCAATCAATGAATCAATCAATCAATCAAGGGAGTGGCAGGCCGCTTCAAAGCACACAATGGCTGGCTGGTGTCTAACATGATTAATAAGCGGCACTTTGGTAAAAAGGTTACTCAGAGATGAGTGATTCTTAATTGAAGAGCCCAGAGCAGGATCAGTGGCGTGCGCTTTATGCAAAGCCGACGCACGGCTGAGTGGGCAGCGGCGGCCTGCTCCAAAACCTGCTCCGTGGCAGGGCCGGTGTGCCCCCCCCCTGTCAGCATGGCCTACTTTCCCCTCTCTATCCCTTTATGCAAAGTTCTCCCAGAGGAGGGGGGGCGGGGGATGGGGGGATGTGGGTGGGGGGGGGGGGCAGGGATGGGGCCCACCATAGTAAGGGTTTGGGTGGTCAGCCCCCCCTGGGGAAAAAGTTTGTTGGAAATATCTAGGCCAGAAAAGGCCCAAAGATATATGAAATCCAGCTAAAAGGATTGGGGCCCGGACTTGTGAAACCAGAGTACATATTGTATAATACCACAGCACAATTCAATCGTCTGCCTTAATCTTAACAGAGAACAAATCTCTGTCAAATCTCTGGAGGTCAGACCATTTCCCACGGCAACCCAAAACACTGTAGAGACGATGACGGTAAGAATAAGAAGGCCTAGATCCAAGCCCTCGGTGTACTGTGCTGTCTAGGCTTTCGTTACAACCCCACCATGGGTTAGTACATTTGTTTTGAGTTACATTTCAAATGCTTCTGAGGAAAAGATACAAACATCGAGAGAGGGAACAAGTCCAGACTTGTTTCGTTTTGTTTTTTTCACGCGTGGCCGTCTGGATTAGCTCATTCGGGCTTGCAGCGCCACTCGTGGAGTTTCCACCATAACAAAACGCAGCACAGCTCTACTGTGCAGCGTGTGCGGACAGAAGTTCACCTTTAACCACCGACAACCACGCAGCCCCCGCCCTTTGTCAAAACCGGAGCACCGTGGCACTGTCAATGATCCTCTGAGACGCCGTTAGCGGCACACGTCTTAAAGGGCACAGGTTGGGGTGGAGGGGGGAGGGTCAAGTCCAGTCCATCGGCTACGGCTTTAGATCCAGCCAGCTGTCAGGAGCCAAATGACCCGTCACCCCTTGCCAAGTGGCTGTGACCCCTCATTGACCCGGGTGAGAAAGCGAGAGTTGTCATGGACCAATGTCCCCTTTCTACTTAATGTATACACTGTGTGCTATGAGAGAAGCTATGAGTGATAAGCTGGAATGCGGTCGTGGACAGGTTCAGCCCAAACCCAGATACCCAACGGAAACCAGTTAATTACATAATCCCAGATCCTCTTTAAATATTCAACAGTTTTGAGAAGAAACTTGGACAAGCAGGTCTTGCCAGTTTTGACACACTCATGCCCAATCACGCGGTGTTCCTCATAATCCTCGACCTGTGCTGCGCTTGCATTTCTTGCCCTCCCCGCAGATAAAAGGCCTGCTGCTCAACCCCTTATCCACTGACCGATGCTCCTGTCGCCAGGGTTGCGTAGGCAAACAACCGAATGGCAGTTTGTCATCCCACGACTACTAAAGTCCACTGACCTGAAGACTCCAATGACGTGTCCAATAATATTATGCTTCTTGCAGGCAGTAAACCTACATTCACCGCTGCTTCTCCCTTTTCGTGACACCTCTCTAGACAAGCAAGTCACAATGAAAGACCCCTGTGTGATACTTCAACTCATTAACCCCCTTTTAAAAACGTTTCTGCAGAAAGAGCAAACTCATTTCGTCAACGGTTCTACAATGGAGGTTGATTACGGTATGACTTGAGCCGTTTCAACCCTGTCAAGCGTATAATAGCTAATAAAGTTATAATAGATAATGACAATGCAAACTATAACAGACACTTTTATTAGGATCGTATAATTACACTACAGAAGGTGTGTGTTTGTGTGCGAGAGTGCTTTTTGAGATACTTGGCACATTTTCTTTAAGGGAGGCAGGGGTTTTGTACACGGGATCCAAATGAGGGTTTATGTTTACCTAATGAGTGAATGAATACTATGCCGTGCATGTTTAGTAGTGAGGTGGCTCCCGCCCAATGTATAGGATAGGAGTGGTGGCCTGTACAGGAAATGATCATCGCATGCTTGTCACCAAGGCAACGGTTGGCAGAGCGCGAGCGGCACACTACAGAGTGTGTGTGTGTGTGTGTGTGTGTGTGTGTGTGTGTGTGTGTGTGTGTGTGTGTGTGTGTGTGTGTGTGTGTGTGTGTGTGTGTGTGTGTGTGTGTGTTAGGACTGTGACTGGTGGTGCCGGCGATTTGGTGGATGAGGGGTGGTGCCAACGCATTAGCTCAACTGACCCAGTTCAAGGACCGTAATGTGTGTGTGTGTGTGTGTGTGTTGTGTGTGTGTGTGTGTGTGTGTGTGTGTGGTGTGTGTGTGTGTGTGTGTGTGGTGTGTGTGTGTGTGTGTGTGTGTGTGTGTGTGTTTATAGAATAGTAGTCTGTTTGTTGGGGACCACACCGCCATGGTTACAGTCTCAGAGCTTCCCTTTCCTGTCCTCTAAAGATTAATTGAACAGGCGGTTTGTATTTTGATGAAAAAGGCTTCACAATCATAACGCAGGATTCTGAGAAAACACACACGCACCCTTTCACTTCGACATTCTCGAGCACTTTGAAGGCCATAACCAAAACAGAAGGGTTGCCAGTATTCCGTGTGCGTGTGTGTGTATATGTGTATATGTGCGTGTGTGTGTTTGTGCGTGTGAGAGAGTGAGAACCCCCCCCCCCCCCCCCACCTTATTCACATTCTCATCGCATCACAATCGCCCCCCTCCTTGCCTTTCACACAAAACACAGACACACACACACAGGGACCAACAACACGCCCAAGGGGAAAACAAGTATTTTGGTCACAATGAGAAAGTATGCGAGAAATGCCTGCCGTGGAACAGTGGTGGGTGTGGCCACTACCCTGGCGCTGAACAAGCTATAGCCCCGGCTGCACTGCAGCGATCCCTGGTCCCTGACGCGCGGGCTGGTGTCGCCCTCCGTGCGCAGGCCTACCCCGCCGACTCTACCCCGCCGACTCTACCTTTACATAGATGTAAATACACGCGGCGGGAACCCGGCGCGTCCCCGGCGGGAACCCGGTGGGAACCCGGCGCCTGTGGTCCAGCGCAGTGGAAACAACAAGGTCAGGGCAGAGCTGCTGTCCCACTGGGGATAAGGAGAGTCAGAGCCTAGCATAGACGGCGGGCCACCCGGAGACCGGGGCTGGCCGCCCATCCCATAGGATTACCGTGCACCTGGTTTAATAAAAACATAAATACCATTGATACCATTAATGCACATATCACTGTGTCGCCACATGCACTGTAAACAATGATAACGTTCACTATCATTGTTTACCCTCTCTCACTGACATTGCATGAGCCGATGTACAGTGATATGTGTAAACGATGACGGTGCACGATGATTAACAATGAGAGGGTTATCATTCTCCCAGTCCCACGGGGGTTGGTGCAGAGTGGCGGCAGACGGGGGACAGCACAGACTGCATGATCTCCCCCTCTTCACGTCTCTCTCTCTCTCCCTCTAAAAGGTTAATGAGAAGTAAAGCCCAGCCAGGATGACCTAATGCTCTGTCCACGTAATGTTGGCAACCAGACTGTGTTCCTGAGACGAGCAGCAGGCTCCGTGTACAGGCGCCCTCTGAAATCTTTCCATCGGTCATTGGGAAGAGGCGGTGGTGGCACATAATACTCCATGTTGGTTATGATCATGCGTGTACTCGACTAGTGCTGTAAACATGTTGATTTGTTTACTACGATTCTACTTTAATGCTACAAACAACAAATAACACTTACCAACTAAAGAAACGGAAAATGCATCACCAAATAGCGAGCCTACAATCCGGTGTGCTAGGGAACGTGCATTTGCACACACTGCACAGCTCAACATACACTTCAAATCATCATCATGCAAATTTTGCGGGTGAGGCCAAAGGAGAGATTGAGCAGAATTATTTTTTGAACTGTGAAAATGATGATCCACACCATGTTGGCACAGGGGGCAAAGAGAGCAAAACAAAATTCGAAACCACAAAACAAATCAAATAGAAAGTTAATGCGTGATGTGCCCATGAAGCCAAAACAAACCCGTAGCATCGCAGACGTATGAATATTCCTAACCTGCGAAATGATTCCTCCATACTATATCAGCGATAGTCATTGGTGGGCCGCTGGCTGGGTGTGGTTTACCTTTGTCGTGGTCAGTCCTTATCATATCCATTAAGGAATTCTCCAAAGAGTGCAAGCTAAATGCATCAAAGGGCCGATTCCGGTCCTGCAACACACAGAAAAAAGAAGGAAGGTTAGATTCACTCTGAGTGGTCAGGGTAATGGAGGACTCAGAACACAGACGCAGCCCACTTCTTGTTAAGGGTACAACGCATAAAAAGGCTTCAAGATAAAGTCACAAGTGGGAAACCATACAAAACAGATTGCGATCACACATAGAATTTTGATTGAATGTACAGGAATGCAAACAAGGTATACATTAAACACGCACAATAAATAAACGCAATAAAACATAACCCCACGACTAATTACCATGGGAACATGTCCCTGCACAATTTGCATTTGTCTTGTTGATTTTCTGGTCGAGCATGTAACGGCATCTCTCCCAGACAGAAAACACAAATACCAGCATGTGTGAACAGCGACCTGTGCTGTTGCATGTACTGAACATGCTAGCAGGGAAACCTGTCTGCCAGATAGTGGCCCGCCGGCCAACGGTTCCACTCGGAGTGGAGAGAATTAGCTGGCTAGTGTCAGACCAGAGAAAAACCAATCCTTTCAGATGATCAGAGAAGCTAGTGTGCGTAGGTTTAGTTTAATTTGGCTATGAAACTTAATTGATTTATTTAAGTAGTGTATCACTCAAATTAAAACTTTTAAATTGCAAAACACCACTGTCGTCCAAAGTCCAAGTCGACACCTGATTCAATTAAAGGGATGCTATCTTGACCGGCCTGTCACTGTGGTGTGTGAGTGACAAGGGCATCTGCTAGTAACTTGGAACCGTTTTCAATATAGCTAAATGCAGCCTTAATTTGGTTCTATTTGAAGGGACCAAATGATGAATGCAGGGCTTGTATTGAGAAGTTGCTGGCTTTGAAGCCCGGGGGACCAAACCCAGATCTATTTGAACGGCAGACGACGTTACATCAAAAGGATTGGTACGGGAGGCGGCGTGTGGACCCACTGCCTTAAGGGCTGATTATGGCCCCACGTTCACACAACGCAAGGGGGTGACGGACCCCTTACGTCCTTACCGACCCTTCGTGCGTCCACCGCAAGGGCCGGACGTGCGCCGCCCAAAAATTGTAACCTTCCGTCGAGGCGACGCAGCAGCAAGGCCTGTGATTGGTCCACTTCCTTAAACACGACGCAGAACCATAAAGGTTCACGAATGCGTCGAAGCGTCTGCGTGGTCGTTGCGTTGCGTGAACGGCAACGCCGGATCCTAATCAGCCCTTTGCAGTTTTCTAAACGTTAAGGGTCTTGCGCTGGTGGGTACAGCGTTTTCTTTGCCTAAAGGTCCTGTCAGAGCTGGAGAGCCTGACAGCGAGGGCAGCGCGAGTGGAGGCCCGGCCTTGGCAGCTGTGTCCTGTGTCTGCTGTCAGAGCCCGGGGGCCACATTGTTTGTACACCGGGGCCCATTGTTGCCCGTTCGGCTGAGCCTTCAAAAGCGTTATTCCCCCTCTACCCTGGAGCCGGCAGGGTAGCACAGATAAAGATCTGCTCACTTGGTACAAACGGTAAACACGTAAACCGCTGAGCTGGTGTTTTTCTCTCTCTCTCTCTCTCTCTCTCTCTCTCCTCCCCCCCCCCCCCCCCCACACACACACACACACACACATGATTGGGGGTCACTTTAGGGAAATGCTATAGTGCAACCATCATATATACCACTATTATAATCAAACCCCTCTTGAAACACATTTTAAACTTAATGCAGCACAATGTGAGCCCACCTTGCCTGTCTCGGGCTTCAATTTAATCTGTTGTCTCCCACCCAAGACATTTCATTCATATTAATAATAAAACATGACCGCCTGGCAGCTGATTATGGTATGGCTAAGTGGTGACTGTGTGGGGCAGAAGTGTCAGTAAATGTATTCAGTATGGTTCTTCTTTTTGAGGGGAATCTAGGGTAATAGCTCAAGAATTAGAGGGTTCTAAAGAGGCAAGCAAAGAGTTTTCAGACGAAATCAGGGTAACAACATGAAATGGAAAAAAACTGGAACGCAAAGGCTAACAAGGATTAAACCCAGCAGGCTTAACTGTGCCGAGCATTTTCCTAAGGCAGAAGAATCCGGCAAAACTCCACGCGCCGACCTTCCAACTTAACAAAACCTGACTTGGTTTCGCCTAGTCATGTGACGGCGTCATTTGACTGCAGCAGTCGCCCAGGGGCGGCCGACACAGGTCTCATGTGAAGGGGACGGCGGACACACAAAATATCAGGGGGGGCCCACGATGGCTCGTCGGAGCTGTCAGCCCAGATGAGGGTGTCTCCTAAGATGCTCATGTGACTTTTGTTTTCCAGAGCCTCGCATGCACGTGTAAAGCTGCATTCCAGGCATTCCATGCCCTTTAATCAGCGGGCAGACAACGGGGCAAAGCGCGCTCGCATGTGGAGGTCACAATGTGCCCTGCTATGCATGTGCCGTGTTTACACTGGGGAAGGGTGACTGGGATGTGGACACTGGACAGACTGACAACAGGTTCACCTGGAGCACCACCAGCTGTCCTTTACAGGAGGAGGTCTCTCTCTCTCTCTCTCTCTCTCTCTCTCTCTCTCTCTCTCTCTCTCTCTCTCTCTCTCTCTCTCTCTCTAGTCATGTGAAAAAGCTATATGGGAAGTGCCTAGCCAATTGGTATCCTGACTAATGTATGACACAAAACTAAAATAGACTAAATACAGCACTGAATCTTTGCGTTTGCATTTGTTTTACAATGTATGCCAAAGATTATCTTCTTGGTTATAAATGGTCATTACGGAGCTCAATAGCGCAGATATAATTTGATACCAACCCACTTTTACAGCCTCTAGGCCAACCAAATGCAATGTGTCCTTTAAACCCGGTGGGTGAGCTAGGCGATATGATAAGTCGCTTTAAACATTTCGCACAATACAACATTCAAAACGTTCGGCTTTTACGCAATAGGCCTACTCTTTGAGTTCCCTTCATCAAATGAAAAGACCCTGACCAGTAACATTTTAAGACAGATAATAAAACACGGTACCCTATATTTCTATTTAACGATGCTACTTTTTATGTCAAAGAAAAATTACAAATTATAGAATAAGATAATCAAATAGGCACGACTGGCGTGCGATGAACGCCCTTATTCACAACCCATTCAATTTTCAAATTAGCCTGGTTATTATAAAATACAATGTTTAAAATAAAATTACAATAAATATCCCTATTATTCTTTCAAAAAAAAAACGGCTTACCTGGAAAGGCAGTAAATTGTTGCCGTTGTCGGTCCTAAAGGCGCTGTCCTCCACCCAGGACTTGGGGGTAAGAGGGCCAGCTCTTGGGAATTTCGGAGGCGCAATGACATTGCCGGAGTAGGGTTTTTTCATCGGGGAGATGGGATTCAGGGGAGAGGGCACCCCGACTCCCACGCCGACCCCGACGCCCACGGCTCTCCGAGGGTCCCTTCCAGCCTGCATGCCGCTCCATGGGTTGGAGGCGGTGCTCCAGGCGGCGTTCTGGTGGTTATTCCAAGACGAAGACGAGGCCGGAGCAGGTGACCCCTTGCTGTTCATGATGGTCTGGTAAGCGTTTCTCTGGGGGAATGGGCCTTGGTTGGGGCTCACGGGGGACCTCCTTTGCTGGGGCTGCTGCTGCTGCTGCTGCTGCTGCTGCTGTTGTGCTTGCTGTTGCTGCTGCTGCTGTTGCTGCTGCTGATGATGATGTTGAGACTGAGCCAGGCCGAGCTGAGGTGAGAAATTACCTCCGAACACCGGGTTGACATGGGGGAAGTTCTGAAAAAGCATCGTTCCGTTCACCGAGGGTATTCCTTGGAAAAAGCTGTCGTCCGGGCCGGCGTTCGAGCTGCCCGTGGACCAAGTGCTGCCGAACGACGGAGAGAGGGTGCCTCCAGTCTCCTGCGGCTGGTGAAAACTCAACCCCGGCAGGATCGGCGACTCCATCTGCACTTTCTCTTTGTTGTCCAGCACTAATGAAGCCGCTTGGTGGGACACACTCGACGGACTGCTCTCCTCGGATGAAGGGGGTTCAAATGAGGGGGCCGGGGTAGAGGGAGGGTCTACGTTTGTTGGATCTTGCTGATGGTGAGGCTGCGGGGCTTTGTTTTTGTCCATCAGTAAATCATCCTGCATGGCTTGCTGTGCTGAAAATGGGAAAAATAGAGACGACGAGTTGTTATTATTTAGGATATCATATAGGCCCACTAGGCTCGCCGTGGTGTTACATTTGAGCGACAACTTCGACAAGGACATGTTAGAGCAGCCAGCCAACTGTGAGGCGAATTCGTTGTCACCCATTTAACCGAAAAGGGGAAAAACAAGCATGCATACACGAATAGAGTGATACCGATTGACACCAAATGGATTGCCTTCGCCCTCTATGTACAACGATACACACACAAACTGCGGAGCATATGCAACCGATATTCACCCGAATTCGCCACGTCTCGTTTTCCTTCACGCAGGAACTCTGAACTGCGACGTAAAACGGATTCTGGTTTTCCTGAAGGACCTCCCCTGTTTGAATTTGCATACGTCAATAAATACAGCTGTCCTTCAAAAAAAAAAAAGGTTAAAGGCGTCCTGCGTTGACATACCACACTGTAACGCCGTGTTATCTGGTTTAAAAGGCAAGGGGCGTCTCTCTTTTCTCTCTGCTGGCGATAGAAACGGAGCCCAGAACATTACGCACTCGCCTGTGCGCCGCCCGGTCCGGGGTAACTTTATTATAGAACACCCTATCCCAATAATTAGATATCGGAGGGCATACGGCACCCTAGCTCAGTGTCCGAGTGACTGCTACCCCTGATGGCTCCAGGATATGTCCATACATGCCGCAATTTAAGTCGACACTAGACTGCTGATACAGTCACGGGTAGAATAACAGAGAGCTCCACCCAGCCAGGTCAAGTTTTCTTCTTAATAAACTAGTTCCTACGCGATACGTTTCAGAGACTATGTCTATATGCCATATGTATACGAATAGGCTACATATGGGGAGGCGTATGGTGAAGACAGTTAACCTACAAATAGTGTTATAATAACACAAATAATCAATCGTAGGCGTATTTCCAAAAACGATGCATAAGAAGATATTATAGGGTCAAACGTTTTATCCATATTCTGTGGAAGATTCGGTGGGGTTTGACGAAGTAACGTCGTATAGTAAGAGGGATTGCAAAGTGTCATAGCCCTCTTACATTTTGCGCAGACGCGCAAAACGCAGCAAAGATCAGGCGACATGGAATGGCCTATAATCTGTTAAAATGTCATAAAAGCATATTGATGCACTAATTATAACACAGATGGACTGCAAGGTGATCGCAACGGACTGCAATGCACACACACACACACACACACACACACACACACACACACACACACACACACACACACACACACACACACACACACACACACACACACACACACACACACACACACACACACACCGGTTAATCCTTGTTTCTTCCCGAAGCGCTCCGTTTCCAAGGTCATCAAGCAATATGACTCTATATCAAATCTATCTGCCATTTATACATATGCTAATCCCCAAATATCCATTCGCTGTTCAAGAATTTCCATAGGCATATTCTGTAATGGATTTAAACCCCCCTTAGTCCATATGTTCCCCACATAATCAACATGCAGACCGGCGTCATATGTTCGTCCAATGTTAAAAGTATATTACCTTTATCGTTCACCTTTAGGGTCTCTGTAAATAAAGCTATTTCTGTTTGCCTCGCCTGGGTTTATGTCAAACGATCTACCCTTGTGTGGAGATAGTCAGCAGTTGCCTCAACAGCTGATGAACTGCGGCGCATGGACGAACAGCAGAGGATCCCGGGAGTTGTAGTTCCTCTGTGATCCACTCCCCATACTCTCAATGTTATTCCGAAAGTACCAACGTTTATCATTAGAGGCTCATTTAAATTCGTTTAAGCAGTTTTCATACCTTTATATCTTTAATAATAAATCCATAACAGACTTTTGAGATCAAACACAAAATCGATGGGCATCTATTGCAATAATATATCACATTAATTTCTGACTAATCTAGACAGATAGACAGTCAGACAGACAGACAGTGAGACAGACAGTGAGACAGCCAGACAGCCTGACAGCCAGACAGACAGACAGACAGACAGACAGACAGACAGACAGACAGACAGTGGAACAATTATACTCAAAGCAAATTGATACCAACAGAAAACTCCATAGGCCTGTGTTCTTCAGATCGGTATGTTTTAATGTGAAGGGAATAATTGGCACATAGAACGAAAATGGCAGCAAATTCCATATCTATAGTCCTGAATCATTGTACAATAACATGCCATAATGACTTTCACGTTTGCAATTTATCCTGAGCAAGAATAGCATGGGTATCTATCTAGCCAATTAAACACCTTACCGCTATATGAAGTGTTCTGTAGCCATAGATGTAACTTCATGGTGGTTGCCCCCGTAAAAAGAGTTGTCAGCTCTTGGGAGGATCTGTCGGGGTGGTTCAGATCAACAATTTTATGTTTTGGAGACGAGTGAATGCGATATCTGTTTGAACTACATGTCCCGTGTTGTCGGCACAACACAGGGCGCTTCAAGCGTCAACGTCGTCGTTGTTTTGATGACGCGATACGTCAGGGCACGTCGCGCTAACCCAGGGGCGGGCCGTCCACGCAGCAAACGGTCATGCTGGTGTGTTCGAGATAAATAACGTCTTTATCGTCGCCGTTTCAATTATGTTTTGAAATTAGATTGAAGGTCACGAATGTGTGATATTAAGAGCGGGGTGACCGAAGATGGGCCGTTATTAGGGATACACTAATTGGCAAACGCGCGGCCGACTCTCCTTAGCAACACAAAGGCCGTTTTAGCTTGTTAGCTACTCTCAGCTAGTGATTGACTGCCACCGCAAGCTGCACTAAATTAACGAGCCTGCCTGGCAGTTTTTATATTATAACGAATTCAACTTTGGCAACTTGCAGATAGGTGACCTGTTTCCATCTCACGATAATGGCGGAGCAGAGTGCCGTGGTTATGCAGCAGAACTTGGACAGGTGAGTTCGAGCAGAAGGCCAGTTAGCCTCCGTAAGCTAACGCCAGCTGAGCTGAAGTTTCACTTTGTTCAAACATTTCTTGATGTGGCACACGTGCTTCTAAACCTCCAATGCATACGTGAACAGGTGACGGCGCCAAGCGGTCCTAGTCTCATGGGCATCTTCTGGGAATGCCCCCAAACTGAGAAAGTCAGGGGACACTCCCGTCAATACAACTAGCATGTTACACTACTCTTGCGTTAGTTGCGGTTTTACGAACTACGAGTTATAAACGTTGCAATTGTTAACCATTATGCAGAGTTAATGCACCTTTCGTGAGTTACTGATGCAATTTAACAGAAACTCCCTCAGGCAAATGCTCGATTCACACAGTGGGCTCGTTGCTGTGTTCAGGATCCAGAAATAACTTCTGTCCTACTGGTTTGACATGCCAGCCACTTGTATAATCATTCGTCCTCTATGAGCAACTTGAACCCCGTTTCTGCATTAAAGCATTAGATCTCTCCACAGGTTTGACAGCAAGACCAATTCGGTAAACATTGCTGCCTGTTAAAGCAATGAGGTTAGCTGAAATACTGTTTCAACTGAGTAAACCTGACAGTAGTCATGAGGTCTTGACACTCTTTGGAGGTCAATTATTTGAACAACAATGGGGATCAGCTATTCACCTGTACTTAATTGTAACTGAAGTGAACAATTTGGATACCATAACTGTCCCCTTCTATAATATATATGTATGTGCTTCTTGGTGACTTGGAGACATGTGCACATAGGTCAACGACATTTATTTTACTTTCCATAAATGCTTTTGCAGACTCCATGAATGGAAGATAAGTTTGAATTAGGAAGTTAACTTAATAAATATGCTAGCGTTAATAAATATAGTGTTGCTAGCCTCAGACTTCCAATACTTAGATCAATGAATGTTGGCTAGCATTGATCAGACGTTTTTTTTTTTTACATCTCACTCCTTATTTCAATTGTTGATTGTCAGATGACCCACCAAATTATTGGGTGATGGTTCAATTCATTTTTTTGGACGTAGTTGTATGTAGCGTGTAAGTTATTTGACATGTGTAATGAATAACAGAGTGGATGACTTGTTGGCTTGACACAAACCAAACATTAACATTAGGCAGCATGACAAAAAAATTAATAGTCCAACTTTAAAATCAAGCCTTGTACTGGGAACACTTCCTTATGGTGTTTCTCTAACATAATGTCTGTGTGTTCAGTGGTCTGTGTCCGAGGCCTGCCGTCATGTGACAGTCACGTGTGTTGGTGCTTAGGCCAATAACCCCTGGCTGTGTTTTGACAACAGATACCAGGAGGATGTATGCCATGGGCCCTTTATGGATGTAGTGCCAGCCAGCCTCTATTGGTGATGACCAACACATGCCTCAGTGGGTGCTTATCTAGCCTGGCCACAAGCTGAATACTTTCCCTCCAATGCCTCTTTCCAAAACTGGAAGTGGAGACAGGTTCAAACAATTTATCTTGACCCTTTTCACAAGTCTTATGCCTCACTTCTCCCCGTCTTACTCTGTCATGGCGTGATCCTGATGACTTTATTTGGCATCATTCAATGTATTTAGCGTGGATGTTCTGTGCAAACATGGTGTACATTTCTTTAGCAAGCGATCAATGAAAACAAAACATAATTGTATCATTGAGTACTTATTTTATAACATCCATTTAGAGAGGGTCAAGTTGTCACTTTCACATTGACGAAGGACAATGCAGGCTGCAGTTGTTCATTTCCTCTTCACTTTTTTTTACTTCACAGCAAGTTTCCGCTACGGTTCAGCTGTAAGCGCCCCCAACTGGTTTGGACGGTAAATTATCGGTTCTGTTTAGCTGTTGCTAAATTGGGGTTAGGGTTAGTGAGGTTTCACCCTCGATAATAGCCTGACTCTTGTTTGACTGGGCTATTTTATAAGCACACTCCAAATCTAGCATTGTCTTTGATTGGCAAGCTGGGCCCTCGGAATCGTATCGTTATCATACATCCTTTTTCGTTATCATTCACCTGTTGCAGTCCACTCACGGATTGACCCTCTAGGCATTTCAAACTTTTATTTTAATGAGCTTCTCTGGGCCCGTGCCCCTCGCTCCTGTGCTTTGCTGCGTGCTACGGGACCTCCCGTTTTCCCACAGTCACGTGTCGCCGTCCATTGAAAAGGCTCTTTGTGGAGCGTCCAGGGCCCTTCTTAAAGAAGTGAAGCCTGAGCGGGGGGACGAGGAGAAAGTGGCAGCGCTGTCCACTCGTCTTTGTAATGCAGTCAAAACACTATTGTCTATTTCTTCCACCGTGAGGAAGAAAGTCTTTATTTTTCGCTTTTCCCCTTGGTGCAAAATAACACCCGTTTATAATTACGTCAATTCATAATGACTCTTAAATTGTATCCACATTCAAACTTGGCATCAGCCTATATAAGAGAAATATGGTTGCAAAAACGCATTATGGATTTGTCTCCAGAAGGAGTCCATTATGGGTTGCTCGCCACATTGAGCCAGAAGAGCCGTTTGAGTTGCCTGTGTAGTTGAGTGGTAAATTCACCGTGCTCTGTCAAAGTCTTAGGAGGCAGCCCTCATCAGCCCGTCTTTCATGTCATTTCAGTGGAAACTGTCCTTACTCCATCGAAACGGAAAGCTTTTGAGAGTAAATGCTTTTATTTATTTAATTTTTTGTCTTTTAATTTTGTATCATACAGAATTGCCCAGTATTCAAGTAACTTGAGTTTACTTGAGATATGCCATTCCAGTTCAATTTTGTGGATATGAACAGATATTTTTTCAATCACTGTTAACCTATTCTCTTCAAGTACGACTGGTGCAGTGCACCAAGTCCCTGATTCTATTTTCATCCCTGCCAAATTCAAGGTTATTATTCTGGGGAACTCTCGTGACAGGTGTTAATCTCCATTCAGTCCCCTTTTGTAGCGTATTGCTTTGGCTTATCTCCTGTTTTCTGAGCGTTCCCTTCAGCAGGTTAGAGTCTACAGCCAGCAAGAGATTATAGGTTTATATTAACAATATGGTTTAGGGTGGTTGTCGTCTCGAGATCATTTCTTGATAATGAACAACTTGGTATGATTTTACAGGCACTCGCAAAGCACGCGCATCTATCAAGCATTCTGGTAATCATCCTTCATGCATTGAAAGTGTTGCGACTCCAGCACGTAATCTAACCACAGTCTGCGGTAAGAGAAGTAGCTGTATATAGTATCTGTCGGCTTGAGAGGAGGACTACAGTGGCTGGAGATTCGTCCGGTGAGGCCGTTGAGAGAACTGGAGGGTTAAAGTTTCCGAAGGAGCCCGAGATTGATCATTCGGGACGTAGGCTGGCCATGTCACCGAGCACCCCACCCCTAGGCAGCTCTCCTAGGGCCTCATGATTAATTCAGCACCGGGGTAGTATTGGAAAATCAGGCAGCAACCTGAGCAAAGAATCCAAGCTGACTGTGGCCACTGCCTTTCACAGAACCACACACCCATCCGCTCCCCCGCACAGGCCTGCGCACCCAGTCCCCCACCTCACCCAATCCCCCACAGCCGCAAATAACAGGCCCGCCATGTGCCCAGGACAGGAAGATGACAGAAGGCCAGAGATTTGACATCCATTATTCAAGTGTAGGAGCAGGCAGGCTGAATTATACATGGCAAATAATAGGGCACTCTCTACAGACACATCTTGTCCCCGCTCAGGCCAGTTCCCTGTATGATGAACTTTTGGAGGGGGATTTAGGCAGTGTACAAGTGAAGGAAGCACAGGGATGTTCAGTCCATCATTTAATTGTTTTCTGAACTTCATGGTTTGGAGGTTTTTTTTGTAGGGATGCACCGAAATGAAAATTGTTGGCCGAAACCAAAAATGAGGAAACCAAGGCCGAAAACCGCAACACCGTAAGGAATGATTGTGCCAATTATTAGTACCATTTAGGGTTGCCGCGGTATACGGTTTTACCGGTGTTACCGGTGTTGAGGCCAACAGTGTGCAACACAGTTCATCTTTAGGCCCAATCCCTACGAGAGCTCCCCGCGCTTCGGCCATCCGGAGGCGCACAGAGCTTTTGGCCGTGATGATATTATCTATGAAATTACATTATACTATTATATATAGAATGTTATAAGACGCTGTTACCGAGAATTGGCGCGCTGCCAGACGCTGTCACTGAGTGTGAGAGGAGAGTTGACCTAGTTTCAAAGTTTATACTCGGTAATACCGGTGTTGACACGAGTGTATTACTCGGTGTTAAAATGTCCACACCGCGGCAACCCTAGTACCATTGCATTTATGGCTAAGCCTATGACTGTGTACTAACTTCTTTAAAATTAAGTCATTGCAATTTTTGCAAATCGCTATAAGTGGGTCTTTCTCAGAAACATTGAAAAAACGTCCACACCGCAGACATATTGGCACTTAACCAGACAAGCGTGTGCTGGCCGCGCTTTTTGTTTGCGTCATCACAAATTTCTGTTTCTGCCGTGTTTCGGTGATAAAAGTATTTTGGCCGAATTTGCCAAAAATTCGGTGCATCCCTAGTTTTTTGTTTCCATCTTGAAAGGCTGTGGTGTAGAAGTTGATACGTCGTTTCCGGGCACTGCGGCTAATGAATGCTCTATGGTTTTCCTGTTCCTGTGAAGGGGAAGACATTCTTGAAGGCCTCCTCGTTCTGAACATACCTGTTGTGTTCCTGGCGCCTTTTCTGGTCAAGAGCATTGCTGGGCCTGTTGTCGATGCATTGGTGTCCTTTGGCCTCAACCTTTCTGCAGACCTTGCTCTTGAGTCCTTGGTATGCTGTCAAAAGATGACATGAACAAAGACAAATGGACATTGCCAAAGCAATGTCCATTTGTCTGCTATGTCAGCGCTCAGTGTTGACATACTGACATATTTGATAAGAAATGAGAGGCATATTGTTAATGCTAAACAAAGGGTGTGAGTATAGACTACATCTCTATTCATCTTGTTATCTATTTTAATTTAAACTATTGGTTTATGGGAGGTGTGTAAATTCATCACGGTTTCATTCATCCATTGAAATATCGTCTTTCTAAGCGGTTCAGTTTAATTATGGTAATGAGGAAGTAAATGTCATATACAGATAGCTAGGAGAAGGTTGAGAGCCGCTGTTACACAGCCAAATGATCTCCTAGCAACAAGCTTGTGGTCGACCTAAATTACTTTGAAATTGGATTTAAGAGAATATCCAAGGGCGTTCAGGACTCCTGCCATATTTTATACCTAGTTATCACACTGCTCAATGCCCCAAGAGCTATGGTTATTCCTCTTTAAAACAGGGACCTAGCTAGCCTAAAGCCTAAATGATAAGAAAAACGACATGTCCTGCGAGGACTGTCGGACACACATTGGTGTGGGAGCAGGCGCCATTGACGTGGCCCTACGTTTCTGCATTATCAGCTGCTCGGCCCCAGCCTATGAATATTTATCCTCGTCGAGTCACTCTTTTCATTAGGAATGCCACTGGTCCGGATCCCGGAGCTGAGCGCACCCAGCGTAGCAGGGGTGGGGATCCGTCCAGCCACCGCTGTGCTGGTGATTAATTATGGAACGGCAATATAGCGTCCGAGTCGGAGAAGTACTGCACACTGGATATCCAATATACTCCCAGATGTTGGAGATGGAGCGGCTTTAATTCATCACTGCCACACAGGGCTGAAACCCAAAACCCCCCTCAGTCGTAGAGGGCCATTGTCTGCCACCATTAGTTTGAGGGGTGCACTGGACGCTGGCCAGGTCTCACGGAGCACCATTCTGATGTGTGCCGGGGCATGGTATATTCTAGCCGTCACTTAAATAAATAAACGGATGCTCTAGTCTGTATAGGGTTGTAAATGAGTATTTGAGCTGCATGACATGAGATAGAAATGTATTCTGTTCATCTGTCTAGGTTTCTAGTGCTACAGAAATGAATCTCCCTACACAGGCGCCTGGCTTAATCAAATGTATCCTTTGGCTACCGTCAATTCAATCGAAGTAATCTGTTGGCGTGGTTGTTTCCTTATTACACATCTTTCTGGCTATAGGGTGTCGCCTTGGGTGCGAGTTCAAAAGTTCAACGTTGTTCTTGCTGATTGTCCGGTGTTGTGGGTCAAGGTTCCTCCTATTGTTTGTACATTGCACCTGCCTCAGCATCGTCCCAGGTTTCAGTCTGTCCTTCATTTGGGTTGATTGAGTGCTGCTCTGATATTGCTAGAGCTGTGCCTAATGAGGCCTAAATCGAAACGGAAATCTGATACAGATAACAATAGCTTGTATGGTACATGTTTAGCTCTTGGCTGATTAAAAAAATAAATGAGTGGAGTCATTGGCCTAGAGTGTTTCTGTGTAGGGCGTTCGGTCTAGTTATCCCAGAGAGACTTTGATCACTACCTGCTACTATGAGCTATGATTAATGAGCGTTATTCCAAGTACAGTAAAAAGGCCCAGTTGCCACTATCGGAATGAACCTCCTGCCAAGTCTGGTTCAAGCTACTGCTTTGACTTGTGTTTGAAGAGTGACTTTGTGTTGCTGACTGCCCACTTTTCCTCTGAAAGAGGACGTTTAGGATTACATTACGTTGTCTCTCTATCCGTCTGCCACTGCCCCCGATGGCTTTGGACAGTGCAGTCACAGTGGTTTTACCTCAGCTTTGAGTTCAGCTTAATTTACACCAGACCTCAGCCTCCTCAATATGAATGGTGAAAGTTTTAAAGAATAATCCATTGCTTTAGCTTAGCTTATCTTGTATTTGCCATTATTTCCAGTAAAATAATAAATGAGTGTAGTCGGGTGCAACCATTTAAACACAACGGTTTGCAAATTTGATGTTATGAAATGACTTGAGTCGTGTCATGGTTTGATCCAGAAGGTGTGTGGCAGAAGCCGCCCCCTCCGGTCTCGTGTCCCCGCTCCAACGCTGCACGTCTGCTTGGGTTCCAGGAGCTGCTGGGTGTGCTTCGCCACCGACGAGGACGACCGCGCTGCCGAGTGGGTCCGGCCATGCCGCTGCCGGGGCTCCACCAAGTGG
Organism: Gadus morhua; assembly: GCF_902167405.1. Classification (NCBI taxonomy): domain Eukaryota; kingdom Metazoa; phylum Chordata; class Actinopteri; order Gadiformes; family Gadidae; genus Gadus; species Gadus morhua. The sequence continues at coordinate 1,639,551 of NC_044062.1, forward strand.
GTGCACCAGTCGTGCCTGCAGCGCTGGGTGGACGAGAAGCAGCGCGGCAACAGCACGGCGCGCGTGGCCTGCCCGCAGTGCAACGCCGAGTACCTCATCGTCTTCCCCAAGCTCGGTGGGTAGCCCCCCGGACTCCCTGCCCCCGGACAAAGCCCCCTCAACCAACAAAAGTCATTAGAATGAGATTATCATGTTCCTGGCGCCATGCTGAAAGTGTTAAGCCTTGAGATTATATTAAGAAGTGCCTTATTGGATACTCTAACTTGAAGGGACCGTTAATAATTGAGTTGCAAGACACAGGCCTTTTTCTCAGTTCAAGTTATATTTAAACAATTCCAGTGCCACACTATTTGTGTGAAACACTAATAAGTAAATGATTAACTATGTAAGAATAGTAAAACAAGCCTTTTCAAGTAAGTCAGCATTGCAGCATTGGCCTTTCCTGGCCAACCAGTATTATGTTTGAAAAAATTGCATTCAAGTTGGCATCACGATGAGGGTTTCTTCTGAGTGGAACTCTTTAGTAGGCAGCAGCTGTAACTAGCACCAGCTCCCGAATCTGTTTGGTTTTTCATGCCCGGCTAGATGTTTGTTTACTGGGCAACCGACGTCATCATTGCGGTGCAGAGTGTAAATATTCCCCTTCAGCCTGACGGGCATCAGAAAGGGCTCTCGTGCAGTGTGCGGACAGGCTTCATGCAAAGAGACAAATGGCAGTTTGGAGAAAACGCTGCTGTAATTAGCTTGACACGTCAGAGAAAGACAGGGGGCCTGTTTCTACTTAGTCATCTGCTAAATAGTTGCCCACTGCAGCTCTGCCTTCGGCCAGATTGTGGGCACTTTCCTTCCTCAATGTATTTCCCTGCTTTTTGTTTGTACACACAGTTAGAGGTCAAATAACCTCTAAATAATTTGTTTTAGTTTTGCTCCAAACAAAATGTTTTGTTGACGGAAAATCATTTTCTACAGCTTGCCAAGCTATCGTTTCAGGATGGAAAAGAATACATGCCATTGTGTCTAAGACAGAGGCCCTGTAAAGAGGAGGGCAATAGGTGTAATTTGAGCGCAGAAGACAATGTGTTCACGTGGGGCTCAGTTGGTAAACAGGTCTGTGTATATTTATAGGAACGGAGCTGTGCTGTCCTGGTTCCCTCGCCCCTCGGTCTGTTGGTTTAGGCCCGGCTGTCTTCAGGGCTTTCCTCTTTTGTTGCATGACCTTTTCTGCATTTTCAGAGAGCTGTGTTTTGCACCTGGCTATGTTTGTGATCCCTCAATCACCAGAATTACTTCTGCAGCTTTAGGCGGCTTAACTGCATCTATGGAATTATAAAATGTTCATTATTGGCTCAACTATAAATAAAATAATGAAATAGAGTACCTTATTTGTTGGGTTGAAAAAAACAATGAATTATTCAAAACATAGATATTTTTTTTTTCAGGTTCGTTCACTTTACCCCCGGAGGACCGATGCATCGGTTCATATCTCAGTTAGGAAGACGGTTATAAATCCGAAAGACATTTAATTGGCATAGTGCAATGTGTCACCAAATCAGGTGTTGCCGCTTCCAGCATCGGGCCCTCGGGTTGTTTAAGGATCTCTTCTGTTAGCCCAGTGCTACCTCATTTAGAGTTCTGTCTCGGGCCGCTTCCTTCACCTGCCGTGGTCATCAACAGCCAGCCAGAGAAAGAGAAAAGTTGCCGCACAAAGTTAGATGTTAGTTTTCCATCTCGACGCCCTTTCGTTTTTCGTCTTTATATCTGCTCAATGTCCTCGACTGCGCCGCTGGTTTTGGCAGCAGCAAATGTACGGCGGTGTAAATTTGGATAAAGGCTTCCTCTGAATCGTGTCGTGGCACACATGAGGAATCGTAATGTGTGGCTCATTGTCTCGTCACCTGTGTTGATTTGGATCGGCTCTGTTGTAGTCTGTCTGGTTTGCTCTAAAACATCCACTCACACAGTCTGAGGTTTGTGGTCGCAGGCTTTGTGTCAGGACCGCCTCTTGTTTGGTTGATTGAGATGAGGTCTGGCAAGGTTCAGCCTCATCTTGTCTCAATCATCTGGATGTTGGGGTAGCGAGCGGGCGCAAATGGGTTCTGGATTATGAAATAAAGATTCAAGTCGGAGGCTCTTTCAGCCGTGGTAATTGTGTTTTGGCTGCATCCACAGATACGAGGCCTAATGATGTAGTGCGGTGATGAACTCGATCATGGTCTAGCGTATGGACATTATAAGCCCCACTCTAGTATTCCTTACATATTTTTAGTTGTTTAATGACTTAATAGCACTCTCTGGGGTGTAACATTAGTTCCACCATGATTGACAATCATTCAAACAATGGGCTAATATAGTAAAAGTCACTTTGGCTCAATATTACATAAAGCTCCTACCCTATTGTAATTATACCTTGCACAAGTATACTTAGGCCCCGTCCACACGAAGCCGATTTCATGGCGAAACCGCAAAGGTCTTGTATGGTTCGGCCTTCCGTCCACACGAAGCCGGCGAATCCGCTGACCGAAACCGCAAACTTCTGAAACCACCCTCGGAGGTGGTTTCAAATCTATCCGGTTTCGTTTTGGTTTCGTGTGGACGCCTGAAACCGACTGAAACCGCAAACCATGACGTCATCGCCCCACCCCTCGACCTCCTAGCCAATGGCTCTTAAGCCCGCGGAGTCTCAGAACTCACAACAAAAAAGATGATGGCGGACTACAAGCTTGTAATTGTTCTGCAGCATATCATGTCCCTTGTTGGGTTGCTAAGCCATTATTTATTGAGAATCTAGTTCGCCATCGTAGAAGAGCTGTTTGTTTGTGTTGTTAGTGGTTCGGGGGGAAGCCTTTATGCGCATGCTCGCCTCTTCTTCTTCGGGATTTGTGTACCAGAAGCAGCGCCCCTTATGGGCCTGGAATGTTTACTACAGCGTTTCTACAGATCTATCCGGTTTCGCTTGGCTTCGTCTTTATGGAGATACTTCGAAACCGGATAGATCGAAACCGTAACGGTTTCGCCCGTTTCGGCTTCGTGTGGACGGGGCCTTAATAACATTGGACCAACCTTGTTTTCCCAGTGAAGCGTGACATTCTATGTCCTTAGCCAGTGATATGCATTGAGGGAAAGGCGGTAAAACCTGGCTGGAGGGGGTGACCAACAGTGCCTTCGCTATTGTTGCAATTTATTATCTGTTTGGATCATAATTAACAAAGCTAGTGGGGCTAGATTAGAAACATTAGTGTCGTATTGTTTGCTCTAATGGACACCCTTTCATATCCGTTTTACTGGTGTCCTTTTGTTACATCTGTCCTTCGACGGGAACATTTGCAAAAACAATAGTGGGAGTCATGCAAGACTCCAAATGGGTTTATTTGAGAACAGCCCTATTGATGTATGTACAAAAAAAAAAAAAGCAATCCCATTTCTGAAATCCCTTTGCGGCGGTAGAGGAGATGTGCAGCTGGGAGGGTGGGGGAGAGTGGGGGAGGGATGGGGAGAGGTAAGACGGGATGGAATGAGGCCGGGGGAGGGGCGTAGGGGGCTTGGAGGATGACACAGCAGAGGGGGAGGGGGGGACGGGGGGGGGGACGGGGGGGGGGGGGGCGGTGCTAGAATGCTGCTCTGCGGCTAAATCGTTAATATCTCCACAGCTTCTAAAAATAGCCCGACCCGTGGACCAATCAGATCGGGGAGGCTGACACCTGGCTCAGCGGTGAAGTCTGGCCAGCGCGCCCAGACTCGTCCTTCACACCCGCTTATATCACGGACTCTACGCAGCACACGCGTGACGCAGCATCGTTGGGACGGGCCCGCGGGGACACGAGGTCTGACACCAGCCGGCGTGGCGTGTGACGGCTGCGTCACAACGGCCACAGACTGCTGATCCACCGATATATAGGCCGGCCGATATAATCGGGGGATATTTGCGTTTTTTACGTGTACCGGGCGTTTTTTTTCGCAGATTCTTTTTATCATTATTCTTTTATTTTTTTCCGGCATGATTTACAGAAAGTTTAATAAATGTTCCTTTTTAAATTGAGACTTGTAACATTTGTTATTGAGTGAGCAAAAGCAGTATCAGCTCCAAATGTCGGCTCAAGAAAATCGGTATCGGCGTATCGGTCGTCAGCTAAGCCTAGAAAAATACATATGGGTCGATCCCTACTACAAACCCTAGCTGTGAAACGCCTGACCTTGCTGCTGGTGATCATGTTGCTCAGTTTCTCCACATCCTAGAGGTGCTACCTACCTGTGACCTCCTGTGGCGTTGGCTCAGGCCCCATTAGGAGATGACGTCCAGAAACGTATTTACAATTTACATGTGTCGACAATTTGCATTTAGATGTAAATGTACAATCCTTAATCCAAAGGCCCACTGCGTTTTAAACTTTAAAGTGGAAATGAAGCACTGAGAACTGTGTCAATTTTTTGTTTGTTTTTTCATTTTTGGAAACACATGGATTTTCATCAATACTGAAATTCAAGTAGTTTCACCGTAAAATGACATGTTTATAACGACTTTCGGCTCTAGGGCGCAGCCATGTTTTAAAAACGCAGGCGCTACGTCATCAGAATGGTTGGCTCTTTAAAATAAACATGTCGGATATTGGAAGAAGAACAGGGGGGTCCTTTTGTATTGCCCCTGGCTGTTCAAACGAATTTTATCGGTTAAAGGAGAGCGGTAGAATAGTTCATTTCCATGTAATTCCCGTCAAGAAGCCTGAAGTGCTCCGAAGATGGTTAGCTGCATTGAAACGCCTCAGCCCCCCAATGGGACCAGGGCAGAGAGTATGTAGCGACCACTTTATAGAGGCTGATTACATCGAAGAGGGAGCTTTTTCTGAAGATGGGAGATTTGTTCGCCGTCCCACCAATCGCCTGAAGCCAGATGCTGTGCCAACTATTTTTAATTTTAGTGGATATAGTGCTGGAGACACGGACATACCCGTCAGATCGGACCCGGGCGCTGCTCTTATGCGCAGCGAAAGAGCGCAGAAACGTGCTTGCCAGGCAGAGGAACGAGAGGTACACTTAGCTTCTACTACTAGAGAAACAGATAAATTAGTACAAGTACACTCACTGTTTGAAGATTGTCTTGTTTGCAGACTAGCTCGCTCCATGCTCTTGATAATTTCTAATCCATCGCCAAAATAATCCATTGTTATCGGAAATAATCCATTTGCAAACACCGTCGGTTGCACTATTTTCGCATATTCACGTGCACACCCAAATGGCACGACAATTACTTGTATCATGAAATTAACGAACTGTAAGGCAGCGTGGAGCCCAGCTGCTGCACCCGTGTACTTTACTTTTCTTATCTTATTATATTATAATAATTATTATATATATATATAAAAAATATAATAATGTAATAATATATAATGTGCAATATATATACATATCTTACACTGCATTACTACAGGTTCATTTCATGGCAGCAGAAACTCTCCATGTCAGTGGACATAGGGACACAAACCCCACACAAGCACCACCGATTGTTTCCTGTGCGCTCAGATACATCTCTCTCTCCTTCATCTATTTCTCCTCCATAGTCAGGCTCTGTTGGGGGCACTAAAACTCCGACTTCTCTTACTGGCTCAAAAGCATAGGCAATTGGATGCCTGCCCTCATTGGTGGGTCTATCCCATTCGTCCATATCCATTTTGTTGAGGCAGTAAGCTACCTGTGAGGCTATGAGCCGCTATGTAAACAACATAGAATGTTAATACCAACCATTCTCGTGACGTCATCGTATTCTGAAAACAGAGATGGCGGCGCACAGGCTGAAAACATTGTAATTAATGCAACGTGTTTGTGCTTCATTCTGAATAACGGGACATATTTCCGACTTTATTTGTATTTATGGTATATTTAAATATTTAACTAGTGCTATAGACATGTTTTATTTGATTGCTTCCTTTCCACTTTAATGTAGCGTAGAGAAAATCACCAATTGAGACGATGCACTCTTCAGTCAAACAACCGATGTTTCTAGCATTAGCCACGTGAACTGATCTGTATTTCTGCTCTTTCAAAAGGTGCGGCAGTAGTGTTTTACTGCATCAGAGCCACCTGCTTTATCATAGTCGGTCGCTCTACGTGGATGATTAAATGTCCATCGTTAATGTCGCGTGTTGAGGTGGAGTGGTGGAGTGGTTTCCTCTGGGCTGCTCTGGAGGCCAGCCCGTTGAAGCAGGCCGGACAGGTGTTCCTCACGCTGGGATGCCTCGGGCGATGCCCTCTGGCCGCTAAGGATCAGATGGAGGATCAACTGGAGCTAAAGAGCACCACTTCTATTAACCTGTGGTTTTTATTGCGCTCTGCGGCTTAGCACGGCCGTGATGGAGGTGGGCGTCACGGCTGGCCACGCACGCGGGCCGGCTGGGTGACTCTTAAGCCGTGCCGCCCCCCTCCCTCGTCCCTCCGTCAGCACCTGCTCTGGAGCCCGGGCCAGCCGTGAGTGGTTTGGCCGGCGCTCTGAATGTGAGGACAGCGCGTCCTTGCCACGCCTCCTTCGCTTCTGCGTGCAGAGAGTAAACAAGTCAGCTGACGCATCGTGCCAAGCCCTCCCTCCCAGTGCACAGGAACGGAAGTCCTCCCCCTCTCTCCTCCCCCTCTCTCCTCCCCCTCCCTCCTCCCGTTTCATTATTTTAATTATGGAATCTGCTGCCAGTGGCGAAAATGAATTGCCCAACTGGCCAGATTACCGACGGCCATTAAGGGCGACCTGTTTTTCTCCGGCCATGTTGGCCTGATCCGCAGGGAGGAGGCGGAAGGGATTGTGATTGCGTCATCAGAATATGTCCGATTAATGCGCTCGAGCGCCGCTAGATCAATGTGCTTGGCGACCGCCGGTGCAGTAAAGCAGTGTGCTGAGGAGTGTCTGGCTCGGCAGCAGGCAGAAGGCACTCTCTGCTCCTGACTTACTGTGGAGACGAACTTCTCCATTGTGCAATTAGACTCTGCAATGTGCCAACCCTTTACCACTTTGTCCATGTCCTTCAGTGAGGGTACTGTATATATCCTCTGCTGATTGGTCTCCCAATGTCAGGGGCGCTCACTTAAGGAAATCAGTTTTGTAGAAAATGTGTGTGAACCTCGGCGGGGTCGCGGGTGATTTGTGGGGCGCACAAAGTCCTGACTTGTCTTCAGACGCCTGAGCCCATAGCCTCAAAATAACGCTAGGTTCTAATTTGAGAAAACCGCCACTATTAACGTTCGTCTAGCGGGCTGACACACCGAATACCGGGACGGCCCAGCAGAGCAGCTTTCACACCACGCTCACGCCCTGCTCAACCTGATCCGGCTCGGGTGGAAAGACAGAAAGTCGCGAAGCGTGGGTTGACACCATTTCATTGAAATGACGCCGATTGGATTATGGATTACTTTTTGAATGGGCCATGGGGTGAATTCCCTGAGTCACCCGGCTGTGGCCTGTGGAGTCATTCCTCTCCCTGTCCCTGCCCTGTCAACTATGGGTTGTTTGCTTTACTCTTCTTAGCTGAAGAAGAGCTCATCAAAATGACAGATATTTATAAAAAATAATGTCAATATGTACCATTATTGAAACAAGTATTTGATATAACCATTATTATATAACTCCTAGATAGATTTTAATTCTTTATGTCGTGAAAAAAGTGGTGTTCTAAAACCATAACTGAAGGGATGTGTAAGGCATGATGTATGTAATGCACGCTGAACGGCCCCAGTGTGTCCCAGCCTGTTGTGGCCCTCGTCCTGTAGCTGCTGTCCTTCACCACAGCCTCCTCCTCGTCCTGTAGCTGCTGTCCTTCACCACAGCCTCCTCCTCGTCCTGTAGCTGCTGTCCCTCACCACAGCCTCCTCCTCGTCCTGTAGCTGCTGTCCTTCACCACAGCCTCCTCCTCCTCGTCCTGTAGCTGCTGTCCCTCACCACAGCCTCCTCGTCCTGTAGCTGCTGTCCTTCACCACAGCCTCCTCCTCGTCCTGTAGCTGCTGTCCTTCACCACAGCCTCCTCCTCGTCCTGTAGCTGCTGTCCTTCACCACAGCCTCCTCGTCCTGTAGCTGCTGTCCTTCACCACAGCCTCCTCCTCGTCCTGTAGCTGCGGTCCTTCACCACAGCCTCCTCCTCCTTGTCCTGTAGCTGCTGTCCTTCACCACAGCCTCCTCCTCGTCCTGTAGCTGTGGTCCTTCACCACAGCCTCCTCCTCGTCCTGTAGCTGCTGTCCTTCACCACAGCCTCCTCGTCCTGTAGCTGCTGTCCTTCACCACAGCCTCCTCCTCGTCCTGTAGCTGCTGTCCTTCACCACAGCCTCCTCCTCGTCCTGTAGCTGCTGTCCTTCACCACAGCCTCCTCCTCCTCGTCCTGTAGCTGCTGTCCTTCACCACAGCCTCCTCCTCGTCCTGTAGCTGCTGTCCTTCACCACAGCCTCCTCCTCCTCGTCCTGTAGCTGCGGTCCTTCACCACAGCCTCATCCACCACCTGGGCTGGTTATTATTAGGCTCTGCGTGGGACTTGTGCAGTGAAGAAAGCCGGTTGCCTGAATATTGTGTGGTCTTCCTGGAGTCGCCCTCGCCATCCCTGGGCGGAGGACACGGATAGGAGGGCGTCTCGATGCCCCCCTGCTCCTCAGGTCGTACGTTCTCAGGTGTTTGGAAGAGAGGACTCGGTGACTAAAGTGTTTGGTATCAGGCTAGACCTTAAACTATGTGGATTTGATATCGCTGCCTCTTCCTTGTTTTCAGTTCTCAACCCAACTATGCCCCAAAAGGGCTAAGGGCATGCCTGATTGAGTGGGATATTGCTGCTCCATGTTATACTAGTCTACTTCATTGTTTAGGTCTCCAAGTGGACTCGTACGTTAGCCAAGAAAGACCTGGGAGCAACCGTCGGCCCCAGAAGTTCCCCCTGCGGTCTTTGGGGTAGCACCTGGAGTAACACACACTTGTTGTGTGGATGCGTGTAGATGAGGCCTGTTTCCAACCAGGGAAAGGGACACGGGTCGGGTTTACAACAGAGGGACACGCCAACGAAGACACGAAGAAGACGATGGCCACTGCACCATCGCTTCTCCTGATGGGTATTATTGCCTTGCTCGAAAATTGCCATGGAAACAAATATTCACAGCGTGACTCACTGTGGGCCGTCAGACTCACCGACTGGAACATGTTTAAATGTACGTCTGTCCTCGTCGTCACTGGAGGTTAAGACGATTCATGGACCCGGCTTCTTAGAGTGGGCGTCAGGTGTTACCTGGTGGACCACTGCTGGCTCTACCAGGGCTCTGGGCTCTCCCATCCCCCAGGGCCAGGCTCTACCAGGGCCCTGGTCTCTCCTCCAGGGCCCTGGTCTCTCCCATCCCCCAGGGCCCTGGTCTCTCCCATCTCCCAGGGCCAGGCTCTACCAGGGCCCTGGTCTCTCCCCCAGGCTCTACCAGGGCCCTGGTCTCTCCCCCAGGCTCTACCAGGGCCCTGGTCTCTCCTCCAGGGCCCTGGTCTCTCCCATCCCCCAGGGCCCTGGTCTCTCCCATCCCCCAGGGCCAGGCTCTACCAGGGCCCTGGTCTCTCCCCCAGGCTCTACCAGGGCCCTGGTCTCTCCTCCAGGGCCCTGGTCTCTCCTCCAGGGCCCTGGTCTCTCCTCCAGGGCTCTGGTCTCTCCCATCCCCCAAGGCCAGGCTCTACCAGGGCTCTGGTCGCTCTCTCCCCCAGGGCCAGGCTCTACCAGGGCTCTGGTCTCTCCCTCCAGGCCCGGGGGTGTATGTGCTGGCTCTACCAGGGCTCTGGTCTCTCCCTCCAGGCCCGGGGGTGTATGTGCTGGCTCTAACAGGGCTCTGGTCTCTCCCTCCAGGCCCGGTGGTGTATGTGCTGGACCTGGCCGACCGGCTCATCTCCAAGGCGGGGCCCTTTGCGGCAGCGGGCATCATGGTGGGCTCCATCTACTGGACGGCGGTCACCTACGGGGCCGTGACCGTCATGCAGGTGTGTCCTCGCGGGGCCAGGGGAACGTACACAGCACGCCCTGGACCAGCACGCAACAATGGATTAATGCACCTTAAACTCTAACGGCCAAAGGCCATATCTTTGTATTTAAGAATAGATGTACTGCATGGTTCTTAAAGAGGATTTTCTTAAGTATATACACGCTACAGCCTCTTAATCCTCGGTAGCTTTTCATTTCCAGATCCCATTCGTATTCCTTTCTGTTGTTGATCTGCTCTCCACGCGCGCACCGTCTTTATTTGTTCTTAAAACGGAAAATGATTTTCATTCGGGATGCGTCCGCCCCCAGCAGGATTGAAACTGCTGCATCATTGTTCTCCATTCAGCTGCCATTTAGTGTTGGCTCCTTCATGGCGCATAGGAAAGCGCACTGAAGAGGCCCCAAACCATTAGCGTTGGTTCTGAGGGCGATTGTTTTGACCAATATTGCGATTGTGATTTAATATGCAATTTATTTTTATTTATTAAGTTCCTTATGTTCTGTTTTATTCACTAAAGAAAGCTCTCTGTCCCTAACCCTCTGGGGGTCCCAGGTGGGGGCCCCTAACGGCGTAGTGCTGTCTGTCCCTAACCCCCTCCCCCGCTGGTCCCAGGTGAGGGCCCCTCCCGGCGTAGTGCTGTCTGTCCCTAACCCCCTCCCCGCTGGTCCCAGGTGAGGGCCCCTCCCGGCGTAGTGCTGTCTGTCCCTAACCCCCTCCCCGCTGGTCCCAGGTGGTGGGCCATAAGGAGGGTCTGGACGTGATGGAGCGGGCGGACCCCCTGTTCCTGCTCATCGGCCTGCCCACCATCCCCGTCATGCTGATCCTGGGGAAGATGATCCGCTGGGAGGAGTACGTGCTGCGGCTCTGGAGGAAGTACTCCACCAAGCTGCAGATCCTCAACAGCATCTTCCCAGGTGAGGGCCGCCCGGCTGACTCTCCTCTACTACTGTTCTACTACTGTTCTACTACTGTTCTGCTTCTGCCGGGTTCTCCGGCCCTCGTGGTGCACGCCGCTCCAGGGTCGACGCTCTGATTGGCCTCTGGCGAAGACGAGGCATGGGTATCGTTAGGAGCTGAGCCATCGGGTTGTCCTCGTCCGGTCCGGAGACCCACCTCACACTGAACACACACACACACCTTCCAGATGTTGTAGTTAAAATAGAGTATGTAACGAGTTGAACCATGTCAGAGATTAAATGGGACTACTGTATGTCCTCCCATCTGTCCTTGTGGGGACAACCCTATTTTGCCTTAATTTCGGGACTGACTCTGGAAAAGCCAAGTTAAATATCGGAACGTTCATCCAGCCGAAATAATAGACAATATATTTCCTTCATTTCTGCCAATCACGGAGCTTATGGATTCTACAGGCTTTAATCATCCAGCCCGGAGCCTGTTTAACTGAGTGACGATATGTTATCAGGGCTGTAGTCGACAAAGTCAAATCTGAGCTGATGGAAATTTGACCAATCGAAAAAAATGAAATGGTCTTTATATCCAGATGAGCTAACGGGCCACAGCGCACAGCGTTGGCTCTGCGGGCGGAGCCTGGCCACAGCGTTGGCTCTGCGGGCGGAGCCTGGTCCGAGCCAAGCTGGGGGACAGCGGAGCTTCAGTCGTTTGAACCCTAACCCTCCAGACGAGTCATGGAGTCGCATAGGAAATATAAACCCCAGTTCCATTCGATTTTAGTCTATTAAACCACACGCTTATTAAAACCTATAATCTTTTTGTTGATGAATGTTATTCCTAACACAATATAGCCTCGCTCAAAAAGATCCTGTTACTCTAACCCTCACAAAATGACCACAAACGACTGGGTGTTGGTCTCGTCCTTCAACACACCCAGGCACCGTAACGCCCCCCTGGGCAGGGCTGGGTCCCCTCAGTATCCACCGTAACCCCCCTGTCTCCCTGCAGGGCTGGGCTGCCCGGTACCCCGTATCCCGGCGGAGGCCAACCCGCTGGCGGACCACGTGTCCGCCACACGCATCCTGTGTGGCGCGCTGGTGTTCCCCACCATCGCCACCATCGTGGGGAAGCTCATGTTCAGCAGCGTCAACTCCAACCTCCAGAGGACCATCCTGGTCAGTCACTGCACACACACACACACACGCACAGACACACACACAGGCACACACGCGAACACGCACACGCGAACACGCACACGCGACCACACACACGCGACCACACACACGCGACCACACACACGCGACCACACACACGCGACCACACACACGCGACCACACACACGCGACCACACACACGCGACCACACACACGCGACCACACACACGCGACCACACACACGCGACCACACACACATCTGCACACGCGCGCACACACATCTGCACACACGCACACCCATCCACTCTGCCTCAGACCCTCCAGGACCCCCTGCCCGTCTGGGACCACACACGGCGCTCCCCTTCTCGCGGGGGCCGGTCACTGGCGCGGCGGGGCTCGTGTGACGGCGGCTGAACCCTCTGTTCCCCCCCAGCCGGCTCTCTGAGCGGGGGGTGGCCGTAGCCCCGTATGCGTTCTTAAACAGCGCCACTCCCGTGGAACGGCGGAGTCGCTGTGTCGGAAACCAAACGGGCGGCGTGGAGATGAAAGTCGACACTAGGTGGATGGAGCGACGTCTCCAACACCCAACGTGCTCCGAGTTGTGCTCGGGTCTGTCCGGTAACCCTCCCCATGTCTCTTGTTCTCCCCAGGGAGGCATCGCCTTCGTGGCCATCAAAGGGGCCTTTAAGGTGTACTTCAAGCAGCAGCAGTACCTGCGGCAGGCCCACCGCAAGATCCTCAACTTCCCAGAGCCGGAGGAAGCCTAACGGGTCCGTGGTGGGGGGAGGGGGAGTGTGAAGGACAGACAGAAGAGCAGAAGCCAGTGACCGGTAGGGATGGGGATCGAAACCCGGTTCTATCAAGGACCCGGTTCCACTTTTTTCAAAACCCGAAAATCATTAACGCTTATCGATACCACTATCGAGTCCCGTCGTTCATTTATTATTATTTTTGTCCCGTAGATCCTGTAACGTAATGTTGTCTCTCGAGTCGCGTCACGGCATTTAAATCAAATTAATCCAATCACTGCAGCGTGTCCACCAATGTTTCTGAATGGAATTGTAAGCAAACAGGTACTACAAGTAAAACTAGTGAAGTCTGGCAGTTAACTTTGCTCGCAAGGATGGCTGAACGGGCGAAAAGGGCGAAAATAATTTATTGTAAAGGGAGGGAACACAACCTCAATGGCCAAGCACATTAGCATTGTGCATCAAATAAAGGCCAAATGCAGTACCTTCGACTGTCTGAGTTCAAAAGATTGTCTCCTCCTTCTCCTGTCACACCCCAGACGGGCCCGTCTTAATCATCCACTCAAAGTACGAGCGGTAATCGCACACAGACATTGTCGCTAGCCCCGTCAGTTAAAAATAGTAATCCAATTGTGAAATCGGTGTTGTAGTCAGCAGCATACGAGTTTCAGATGTGCTGCGTGATGTGTTGAGGTTGGCTCAGTAAATCGACTGTTGGGTTATCATGAAGCGTTCAAATTTAATATAAAGAAATGGTAAATTGAGTTTTTGGTGAGAATCATGAGTAATACAGTATTACTCATGTTTCTGCATTACTAATACAGAAACATGGTAATACTGTATTACTCATGTTTCTGTATCACTAATACAGTTGTATAGTGCTCTAATCATTTTAGTATATATAATTAAAACTAATGATATATTTATTTATATATTTATTATATCTTAATATTTATTAAGAATTACATATTTAATTTAAAATACAATTTATTTCCTAAATATTTTCCTCATCACTAAAAACGCGTCGTATTTCCACCGATTAATAGGAAAGTATCGATAGTGGTATCGATAAAGACTCGGATCGTTAAGGAGTATGGAAAATGGTATCGATATCAATAAATATGAATGATCCCCATCCCTAGTGACCGGGCCCTCCCAACCTCCTTCTATCACCCCCTCATCTCTAGACACAGACCACACCTCCTCCCTGATGTCATCGTGCTCCTGCTGCAACCGACATTCAACGCTAGGATGATCACCAAACCCACCGCCATCGCACTTGTGTTTTTAATGACTGTTTGACGCGACCGCGAGCTGGGGACGGAGACGTGAGACTTTGAGGGCACCGCTCGGCACACGTTGCACAAACACACGACACAAGCGCTTCTCTCCAGGAAGGTACTGCGGGTGTGTTGCTGTGTGCAAAGCAATCACTCCTCCAGTACTCCTGTCAACTTGTATGAACGTATTTTATGATGATCGGGGAAGAAATAAATGACGCAGGCACATGTATTTAGAAAGTTTTATAAAAGGAAATTATTAATAAATTGTTTTATAATGTTTTGTTTTTCAGATTTAAAAAGTCCCCTTTACTCAGGTAAAGGGGAGGTGTCAAATAAATATTATTATTTTATGTGTTGAATGTATTAGTGATGAATAAAATGCGTTAACAAATGAGACTTAAATGATTAACCACAACTACCAAGCGTTAAGCTAGAGGAAAACTAACCGCTTCTTCAACCTGCGCCGGACGGCCGAGAGCTTACGTTCTCTGTAGCCTGTGACTGTGCTCCGTATTAGTCTACTTTAACCTATTGAACCACGGCCACCAATAGGCTGCTTAAACGCTGGCATTTCAGACACTTCCTTCAATGCAAGGTTTCGGATTAAGCTACTTGTTGGTGGAAGCGGGCCCTGGCGACTCAGGGAAGAGATGCTGTTATACGATTATTTTCATTCTGTCAAGAAAGCTCAGAGGACTGTGCTGAGTCGACTGGGTCTTTCCAAGACACCCAAGATGACTTCAGGGCAATCGGCACACCTCCCCAGGTGATGGGAAGCAGGCCCAGCGCGGTTCCTTCCCAGAAGTGTTTTCTTTCAGAGCCTGTCCAGTGACGTTCTCTCCCCTGGTGTTTATGTTCCGCTTTCAGTTTTAAGTGCAATTTCCAATTTTTTTTTTTTTTCCCTCTTGTTTTGAAATCGGGTGACTCTTACGGCTTGAGTGACTTCAAGGCCAGGCCCGGGTGAAAGCCTTCTTTGGACGATTGGTTGGTAATTATCTAAATATCTGGATCAGGACATGTACGTCTGATTTAGGAAATCCATCAGTGGCACTATTCTGATGTTAATCATGTAAAAGATTTCACATTTCTTGGAGCAAAGACGTCCTGTATAATAAATCGACTGCAAAGCTTTATGGTTAATGGTCTCCTGTGTGATCTTGATCAATATACAAAATAAATTGAAATGCATGGGTCATTAACTGGTCTTCCATATGACTTTAGGAATAAAATACACGATTAATCACAAACCTTTAGTCATCTGCATTAACTCTACAGAACCAAGCTAGGTGCACCTTTCTGGCTGGGGGAACTGATGGCATGACAAGTCTCTTGCTCTCCAAGATAATGTAAAGAGGTCCTTGATGCCAAAAGAGAAGTTTCTAATCTGTTGAAGAAAATACATTATTCAATGTACCTTCTTGGTCAATGTGAATAAATGTTTTTTTGTCAAACTGAAGTGGATGTGTAGCATTGTTGGGATTTTTTTTTAAAGAAGTTGCAAGGAAGAGTTCAATTACATCATTTATTAATTATAAACAGGAGACAAACTACAGTGTTGCATCACTGGATATGAAAATTGAGGCAAAGTATGTACCTTTAATGCTTCAGTTCGATTGTACACCATGATGTACATTCAACTTTTGGGTGGATGTGTAAAATTGGCTTGCCGAAGGCTGGAATCATTGGGCAACGTTTGTTGACCTTCTGTTGCTGCTGGTTGACAGTTTCCACCAGAATCAATCGTTTCTGTTAATGTTGCAACGGATCATGCGCGTAAGAGGTTGCATTCAAATCAAATTCATTAGGGACGTTATTCGCTTTGGTTAGTCAAGAAATAATAAAATGCTGGAAAACGCTGGAGAAGTTTTCGGTAACTAAATAAGCATCGTTTATTTGTATTTTGAATACTGCAGATGGTCGAACTACTAGGCCTGAGAGAAACGGTACACGGGTGGATGAACGAAAAAAAAATGACAAAACGGACTTTGGCCGTGAAGTGACAGCATTTCCCAGCCAGCAGTCTTGACTTGGCGAAGGCCGGTTAGCACCTGAGAGAGTCGGGCCACGCCGTCGGCCCAGCGTGACTGCGGTTCCCTGCACTGTTCTTCTAGGCTGTGTGAGAACCATGGACCTATTAAAAAAATGAGAACGCGGTCCGCTGGGAGCACAGCATGCGGACATGGCTGTCGTGGCAATACTAGTCAATAGTGCGGAGAAAGGTGATTTTAATATTTTCAAACCGATCGCCAGATCCCACGTTTTATTGCTTAAATGACGGAAGTGCATATAGGATGGTCGTGTCAAAAATAACTTCATTTTTTTTTGCGTGTCTTTCCTGCCATCAATATATGTGTATTCGCTCTGATCATAACGCGGGGTCGGTGCTATAGCTGCCACAGAGTGAGAGCAGCTTAGTTAAGAAGATGCGGGATAAATGACAGTAAAGGAGAGCAGGCTATAGTTTACATGAGGCCTATAGCAGATATATATTCCTTATCCAAAGTCCAAGTCTAGACAGCCACAGCAATCCTTTAGAAAGGCACATACCACCCTCTCTGAAAGCAAACTGAAGACCCTAAGCAATAACGAAGACCTCCCTGTCTTTAACCGGCCAATAAAAGGAGAATCCTACCACCGCTTTGACAGATAGTGCTAGGGGAAAGGAAGGATGTCAATTAAAATCATTTTATTTACTGATAAAAACAAAAAGCAAGTAGGGGAACCCCTGAGATGAAGTCCATATATTTCACAACTCTAGAAAAACAGAATAAACAAAACGATAAAGGTTTAAAATCAAACGTTTCAGGGGCATGCTTTCTCAACCAAAAACAAGCAGATTATAGGAGCACTCTGACGATCCCAGCATTCTAGCAAGACATTTCAAAACCTTTCCAACCTTTGATTAAAACCCTCCCTCACGAGGCAAACATTCCTCAATACACATGGACCTCAATAAAATATAACTTCTGTCGCGCGACGGCGTCAGGGCTCATCGTTTTGGGGGCGGGGGGTGATCGTGGAGCCTCAAGCGGTCGATACGCAACATAAGTGTTAAAAGACAAAACACGAAAACGCAAGATAAAAATAAAAGACCTTCATGTGAGCTAATGTCCTGGATTGCTACAGCTTAATGTCCATCATGACAAAAAGAAAGAACCTATCGTTGCGCAGCATCCGTGTGATACACTCTATTAAAACAGTTCTGCCTTGACGTAATTTGACGCGTGTTTATGTGTGAGTGTGTGTGCGTGTCTGTGTGTACGTGTGTGTCTGTGTGCCTAAAGTTCCACTGCATGGAGTGGAGCATGCTCATGCACGCTCTTCCCCCCCCCCCCGCCCCCCCCTGCCTCTCCTCCACGCGCCCCCAGGTCCTGCCCAGGTGTTGCCCCCTCAGGAGGTGTGGGAGACGGTGGCTGGTGGGTGGAGGTGGAGTGGGTGATGGAGGGGATGAGGGTCCGGGGGGGGGGGGGGGGGGGGGGGATGCTTCACAGTTTGGCGGCCATGAAGTTGACGTGGGGTCTAGCCAGAGGGAAGAGGGGCAGGTTCCTCTTGAAGTCCGTCATGTCCTGCACCACGGTGGGCTGGGGGGGGGGGGGGGACAGAACACAGAGGGTCTCGGGTGAAGACGTGTTCATCATGGGGGGTCTTTAGCGCTAGCGCCGGGGGCTCGAAGGAAAGAGAATCCTTCAAGTTTGGGAATGTGTAACGTGGCTTCATATCCACTTCACTTCAGTTTAACTTTATCGTCCCAAAAGGGAAACGGTCATACTTATCTAGTCATCGGGTTCACGTACCGTTACAGGTACGTGCAAAGAATTGTGCAAATTGAGCAAACGTATTGCGCCAGGGATAGAAGAGTTCTTTGTCCTGCTGGACTTATAAAAAGGGATTCATTCTACGAGTCCACACATCAGCTGTGACTAAATTAAAAGGTGGCAAAAAAAGGTAAAAGGAAGGGGGGGGGGGGTTCTTACCGAGGGTAGGGAGGGGGCGGGGGCCAAGGCGATGTCATTCTGGGCGGGGAACTCCCCCACGACGGGACCTGTACGGGGAGACGACAGAAGCATTCGATGTCAGAAGGTTCAGACCAGCAGTGGAGCTGAACAGACCCCCCCCCCCCCCCGGGCCCCAGACTCACAGGTCTCCATCTCTCTGGACAGCACGTGGACAGACACCTTGTGCCTCCTGGGGGCGTCCATGGCCAGCAGGTCCTGGAAGCACACAGCAGGTTGTTGAGACTCGGGTGGAAAAAGGCGTGAATAACCGGAGTATAGGGCTGCTATACACGCCCAGGTGAACCACCGCCCCCCCAGGTGAACCACCGCCCCCCCAGGTGAACCACCGCCCCCCCAGGTGAACCACCGCCCCCCCAGGTGAACCACCGCCCCCCCAGGTGAACCACCGGCCCCCCAGGTGAACCACCGCCCCCCCAGGTGAACCACCGCCCCCCCAGGTGAACCACCGCCCCCCAGGTGAACCACCGCCCCCCAGGTGAACCACCGCCCCCCCAGGTGAACCACCGCCCCCCCAGGTGAACCACCGCCCCCCCAGGTGAACCACCGCCCCCCCAGGTGAACCACCGCCCCCCAGGTGAGTGTGTGTGTGTGTGTGTGTGTTGAGCTGGGCTCCTTTATATGATGTCATGAGCGTGCGTGTGTGTGTGTAAACGTCCCGTCATGCCACACACACCACTGACTCACCCGGTAGAACTGCATTACATTCTCCTTCGTTAAGGTCTTCAGGTAGGACACTTCAATATTATCTGGAAAACAAAAACCAAGTCCAATTATTAAAGACAGATCCCTTGCCAGGCATCAGAACCACCGTTCTCTGGGTTGGACTCCAGTCCACTTTGTCTTATTTATAATTGTGTCAAAGCGTGTTTTAACGTGACATCTAAAATGTCCCCACGACGGTAACGTCCACCGGTCCTGACGGGAACACAGCGCTGCTTCAGAGCGGGATGCTTTTATCTAGATTAGTGACGCCTGTGTTTCTCCAACAACAAGGACAGCCTTTCCAATCCCCTGGTGCAGCGTGTGCTACCGGACACCTGTGCCAGCACACAGGCCCTTGGAAAGAAGTGTATGTGTTTGTACGCGTGTGTTTGCGTGCGCGTGTTTGCGTGCGTGTGCACGAGAGTGTAAAGGCGATACAAAGTGTGCCCAGACCGCGAGCCCTCCCCTCCTCTCGCGGCACTTCCCAACCAATGACTTGGCAGTGGGTTACCGTGCCAACGCTGAGGCGCTAGATAAGTGGGTGACCGACCCCCCCCCCTCCCCCTCACAGCCCATAATAGCACGCCGAAGAGACTGCTGGGAGGGCGGGAGGGAGAGGAAGTGTTTTTCTTGATTCCATGTTTATCACTGTCGCTCTGGAAGGCTGCCCATGCTCATCTCCAGCTCCGGGATAGATTTAAATAAGAGAATAAATCACCAAACCGGATATTATGTACACGTTATGTGTGCATATAGTATACACGTGCTGTACGTGTAAAAATAAAAATCTTTAATTTTTTGGTTTTCAAAAGATTGGTCAAAAATCAAAAATCTTTTCAAAAATATCAAAACCAAACCAAAACCCGTGTGAAGTGTGGGCGGAGCCCCGGGGGGCGGGGCCTCACCGCGGTCGAAGTTGTACTGCTGGGAGATGATCTCGCCCCAGTACTTGGCGCACTCGGCCGCCAGCTTCTTGGGCTTGTCGAGGCGGCGGATGGCGAGCGCCTGGATGTGCTTCTGGAACGCCTCGTCGCTCATCTCGCCCACCGCCGTCTCCATGGTGACCAGGAAGGCCTCCACGCGGCTCTCCAGGTAGTGGGGCGCCTTCTCCGACTGGATGATGAAGCGCAGGCCCTGCACGCCGTTGGCCCGCCGCGGCCCGCTGAACACGATGTAGCCTGGGGGGGGGGGGACAGATGTATTGATTAGGGGGGGGGGGGGGACAGATGTATTGATTAGGGCGGGGGGGAGACAGATGTATTGATTAGGGCGGGGGGGAGACAGATGTATTGATTAGGGCTGGGGAAAGATGGAATCGACTTCATTTACATTTGGCAATATCGATTCGCAGGGCGTGAGATCGATTTTATTCTTTTTTTTTACCATTATTATTATTTTTGCAATTTGATAAACAATGCCTTTATGCAATTTGCAGTGATGGAATGTTGTAGTTCAAGTACGCTTTCACTTGCAATTCCTTTCTAATTTACAAATTGCACTTTTGAGACTTGAGACAGTTTTGTTTACAGCTCAAGTTAAACTGTCCAATTTACAAGTTTGCACTTAAAACCTGTTTAAGATGAAGAGAAAAAATAAAGTACATTTGTATTTTGTAACACAGTTGAGCCCTTTTCATTATTTAAGAGCAGATTGAATCGAATCGTGATGAATCGATCCAGAACCTTATGAAAGGTACAGATAGACAGGATGCTCCTCTTCAACCCAATCAGGGCTTCCTAAAACTGCATCTCAGAACACATTTTGCAGTGAGGCATGCATTCAGTTAGTCGTAGTTTACTTTGGATATTGCTCATCTTATCAATTATCTTCTCAATGTTTTACGGATCAAATCAAATATGTCTGCCGGGTGCCTCATGGCTCCCTAGACTATTTTTTTTGCTGTCATTTTCAATTCTCTCTACTTTAACATTTTTTTAATAATTCTTTGGCTGTAGCTCACTACAGTAGCCAGGGATCGATGATATGGATTTTTTTAGGGCCGATAGATTATTTTGGATATCTGGAGTCGATACTGACTTTGCTCCTTCAGTTTACATCATAAAAATGACACAATGCTGATAACAAATGTTAACAAGTCTCAACTTAAAAAAATGAAAATTTATTGATCCGTCCGTCTGTACATCCTGGTCGCCGATCCATCGGTCGGCGCCCAGCGGCGGCGTCGGCCTAGGGCTGGGCGATAAACCGATTAATTCGAGTGTGTAGCTCACGTCGACTTGTTTGAATGAAAATCGGTTTTCTCTTCAACATCCGCCAACGCTTCCCTCTCAGCTCCCGTAGTTCGGAATGGGCTCAGCCCTCCCCCCGCACAGAGCGCGCATTTACCAAAGTGATACACAAACATGGCAGCGAGTGTGACAAGTTGTATACAACAATTTATTGATATATGTATAATCTATTTTGAGGTAAACATAATTCATTTGAAATATATATATGTATATTTATGACCAGTGTTGAAAGTTCGAATGTTATGTTGGCACTTTATCAGAAGTCCTCTTATATATATTTTATTTTATATTTTATATAGTTTACATTTTATGTTATGCTACAGGGTACACTGTTTACAATGGCAGGGCCTGCCATAATGCTTTTTTATGTAAATCGATTTAAATCGGAAATCTGATTTTTTTATGAAAAAAATCAGGGATTTTTATTTTAGGCCATATCGCCCAGCCCTACGTCGGCCCCCACTCACCCAGCTGCTCCTTGGTGCGCAGCGTGTTGAAGCAGGGCTCCGAGATGATCTGGCAGAAGAGCTCCAGCAGCATGTTCTCCCGGGTCGTCTGCATGTCCGTCTGGTAGTAGATCTCAATGCCGCAGTTGTTGTGCACCTCGTTCTTCTGCTGGTACACGTACCACCCCCCTGAGCAGACGGCAAGCGCACACACACACAATTAGACACACACGTTGACAATAGACACACACACACGTTGACAATAGACACACACACGCTAGACACACACACACACACGCTAGACACACACACACACACGCTAGACACACACACACACGCTAGACACACACACACACACGTTAGACACTACGACGGGGAGCGTTAACTGGCATCCGGCACACGTGTTTATCCTGGCTTACGATGACTTTGTCCACGGGTCGTTAGAGGGGACACATTATACCACCAGGTGGGACTTGATTAGCCATTACAAGCCGTTTGGAAAATGTACTACCAGCCTACCCAGTGGACTGTAGCAAACGTTGCTCATCTATCCGTCACACATCACAGGTGGACACGCCCGCTTGTGATGTCAGAAGGTGCACACATGACACCTGGAGGTATAATGTCCCCTTTAAGGAGAAGGTAGGAGTTGGGCTTCTTGCAGGAGTGAACAGTAGGACTAGTTATTGTACAACTCTTAGAGCAAGACTCCCACTGAGAATACGAGTCCTGATTGTACAAACTCGCTGTTGAAGTACAGCCAAAGTCAAATGCTTACCATCAGCAGTGCTTTGAATCAAAGTGACAGGAGTGCTTGTAACCGTATTGAATTATTCACTTTGGATTGGTATAATTGGATTAGTAATAACTATGGGCAGCACTAATCAGTAGAACTGTTGGAAATTAGCAAGCCATTCAAGCCTTCCGTTTTGGAAGTTGATTTTTGGCTCATGGGCATTGTGCGACCAATCACAGGCACAGAGCGCGATTCACCGAAAGGAAAAAGGCAGATGTTCCTTCCAAGTGACAGAATATGAATTCTGAAAATAATTAAGTATTCTGGGGCTCCCTTCAGACATAACTCTTCTGTGCATAATCTGCTCTTATGTCCCCATGGCTAGAATACACAATGAAATAATTAATGTTCCGTTTAAAAAGAAAAAGAAAAAAAAAAAGAAGGCTGTGACAGCCCGACGGACGGGCTGCACTAAGTGTAAATATGTAATTAAGACGGAGCCCTTTTGCTGTGGGAGATATCGGGAATACGATCCCAGTTCAGAACGGGGACATCAGGGGCCCTTCCGGAAGGACAGAGGTGTCTGAACTACTTTTACTACTCTCCGTTTCTCTCTGCTGACTGCTGCCAAATGGGACTTTATTTTATCTGCACTCACAGGAATACATTTTTTCACTAAGTAGAAGAAAAAAAAGAACCCGTCTCATGACTTGCATTGACTGCATTTTCCCCCCTTCAGCTTTTGGGAATCTCATCACATAAAGTCATCCTTGCGGAAAACCCCTCACTGGCGATCCGACATAACGGATAGCCCCGTTGGGCCGGGTGTGAATATAGTATAGGTGCTTGGGGTGTGCGGTGCACATCTCCAGTTATCTTAGTGCCGGTGGGCAGTGGACGTGACTGTCTAGGGGGGGGGGGGGGGGGGGGGGTAACGGCTGTCCCCTGACTCAGCTCCAAGGGCAGCGCGGCAAACAACTGATAAAACAAAGTGACAGTCGGACGACCGGACAAAATGGAGAAGCTTGTCCTTCAAAAAAGAAAAAATAAAGAAAAGGGGCTATCATCTTAAACCCCCCCCCCCCCCCCCCCCCCCCCCCCCCGGCTAATGGAGCAGAACCAGTGGTTGTATCACCATGACGTTAAGAGGTACACTTATAGTGAGCCCCACTTTTCAAAGTCTAAATTCGTCCACTGATCAAAACAGGAGGTTTGAAACGTCCCAGGGAGGGAACCTCCTTCGATTCCACTCTTTCCACTTCAACGTAACACGCTTCAGCAAGACGCCACGATGGTATTCTGAAGTGATAAGCCTATCGTGATATTTGTCAAAGTCGTGTTAATCCCTTTCTAACGGGTTGCCGTGGAGACGAACGCAAGGGCGGGCGTTTGACCTACCGTCCGGCACCTGCACCTCCCGGTAGCGAATCAGCTGGCTGGGAAGGAGGGGCTTGGTGTGAGCCTGCTCGATGAGGGAGTCCTCCAGCAGCTGCATCATGCCCAGCGCAGACTGGGGAGACCAGGGCCAAGAGAGGGCAGTCAATACACGAGGCGTCATATCAGGGTGCACCACTGGGCTGATACAGTACGTTGTTCGCCAGCGATGCTGTTCAGCGTTTAAAGCTTGGGATGGTATTTACATTTATATTAGTCCATCACCTTCTCAAGCCAGATTTGCAAGTTCAGCGTACATAAACCATTTTAGTTTTGTTTGACTCAACCTTTTATTCATTAGGTTTATGAATGCTGAACATGCAAATATGGCTTGAGAAGTTGATTCATGGAAGACAACCCCTTTTTAAGTCATATTTGCATGTGAAGCGTACGTAAACTTACTGAACGAACGGTTGAGTAAAAAGAAGAATGGGTCGAGGTGGGGACCTGCAGCTCCCGTTATAATCTAAAAGCGTCCCGACCCCCGCATCGCCCTCGCCCCGGCTGGAGGAGGACGGGCTACAGGAGCGGCCCGGCTGCCCAGAGCTGCACCTCACCGTCTCCCCCGACACGGGTCCTCTGGGGCAGCGCCCGCTCCAGCGCCACGGTCGCCATGGCGACCGGGCAGAGCAATCGCTAAGAACCGAGGCGGATTCAATCAGGTCACCCCTGGCAGACCGTGACGCGCGTCACCTTTAAGCGCTTCTGGGGAGGCGACAAGCGCGCGACAGCGCCGCGACAGCGCGGAACTTCTGGAGGAATCTTATGGGAGCGTTCACAGCCGCGGCCGCTGGTGGAGGCGGCGCCGACAGAGCAGATTAAAGGGGTCTGCCGTCGTCTGATTCGTCCCTGGAGGAGGCCGTTTATGCGGCGGCTCGACGTGTCGAGCCTGCTCTCGTCTGACGTGCCGTCAGACGAGAGCAGCTAAAAACAAGCCCCCCCCCCCGCAGTAGTGACAGAGGAAATAAAACGACTGACTTAGTTAAAGAGCTTAAAGACCTACCTCCTTGGTGATGTTGCCATGGAGAAGGGCTTCGATATGTAACCGTGACAACAGTTGCGGTATGAAGGCTTTGAGGCGTGGGAGAGTGACATCTGGAATACACATCGCAGACAAGAGCAATCAATCACAGAGACTCGCAATTAGCACAAGGATTGCCTCACAGTACATTTTATATTAAAGACCCCCCAAAAAGACACAAAGGACGTTGGTAAGGAACAGTTATTTTTCCCACATTTCTAATCACGAAAATAGAGGTTGGGTGGCAATATTTGAGAACACACACACACACACACACGCACACACCTTATTGAAATTCATGAAAGTCTGACCTAGATTGCAGGAGTGTTGCAAACTGTACCAGGAGCTAGGGTTGAGTTAAGGATAAGAGAACGAGTGTGTGAGTGAACACACATACTCCAAACTATAGGGGGGGGGGGCACTAAGAGCCTGGATCCCCCCGCTCGGTAATGGAGGGGTGTGTTTGGTCAAATGAGGACAACAGAGAAGATGATACCAGGATATAAATACCGCCATTGTAGCTTTAGTTCCTGATGTTCTTTCAGCCAGGAAATAGTTTAATTTACCGGATTTATTGGACGCCCCACTAGTTACCATAGCGACTAAGAGCCTACTCTATTCCATTACTGGCGTTTGTCATTTTGTATACAGCAGATTTAGTTTCCGAATAACAAATACAAGGGTTTTGGGTAACCGAAAAAAACAAACCCATTCGGTACGTCTAATCTCCCATCCATAATAATGTATATTCCTTTGTTCAGAGCTGGCCATTATCCATGCATCACAAGAAACACGACTATCTGCAGAGACACAACAATGCAACAGCATACCCAGCGTCTTCTTCCCCACCGAGCTGCATCGTGACGCAAAGATACCTGGGCACCGCGACCCGTCACACCCAGGCCGGGTTCTTCACGGCCTCATGTCTCCGTGCTGACGCATGTTCCACATCGGCATGCCAACCACCCTGCGACAGGCATGTGGCGGAATGCCACTCCGGCACATGACACAGCCTGCACGCTGCGGTGTGACAATGTGGTCATGCGCTACATTTCTGACGCATCACGGGAGGGTTGCTAGGAAATGACTCGAGTGTTGTCGTTATACCCAGCGGATTGGGAGGTGGATCGAACTTTTGACCTGATCAGATCATGGGTGTTTCCTGATAACTTAAAACGGTCCCGTGACATGCCACCAGGTGGGAGTTAACCGTTACAACCCGTTTTGAAAAATCGGTCCCCTTATGACATCACAAGTGGGCGTGGACACGCCCCTTGTGATGTCATAAGGTGCTGATTTTCAAAACGGCTCGTGGCATGTCGTGGGATCCTAACCCATTAGGACCGGACAAACCGAGAATGAACGTGGACCGCTGTGTGTGAACACGGCCTGGAGAACAGAGCGAGGCTGGTATGATTGAGGGGGGGGGGGGGGGGATGAATAGGGGGGTCCTACCCTCCAGAGACTCCCGCAGCTCGTCTTTGGTCCAGGCCACCTTCGGTCATGAGCAGGCGGAGGTAGTACATGGCGTGCTGGTGTGGTTGCTCCGCCCGGAAGTTGTTCAGGGGACCGCATATACTGGGGGGGGGGGGGGGGGGACAAACAGAGGGACGTCACATCATGGACAACACAGAGCTGTCAGACGGCTCCACTTCAGAAGGGCTCCAGGGCTTACAGCGATGGAACACACCCTGCCTCTGTACATCAGGCAGGCGAGCTCAGTGGAGATCGTTAAAAAAGATCTAAAACAAAACCTAAATATGAGAGGAGCGCTTAGCAATGGAGGAAGGGGTTGGGGCATTTTCCTTTTTTAGATTTTTCCTTTAGTATGTTTTAAAATGTTCCCGATTGTGTTTGAATATTTTAAATGTGGACTTCACTTTGCGCTGCATGTCCGTGTATGAATAGGTGCTACACAAAATAACGTTGGTAGTATTATTATAAAAGTAGTGGCTGGTCCTGCTCAGTAAGTGCAGCAGAGTAGTAGATAAACGTAGACCCTAGGCACGCTTGTCCGTGCCTCGTGTAGTATATATTGGATGTTCCTGTGTCAGGTGTGCCGGACGTGGATGTTTGGGTTAAACATGCAAATCTAATTGTCGAGTGTTTTTGACGCATGCGTTCACGTCATGTGAGCGACCCGCCACGCCCTCGAGTGATGCGTTTGTCCTCGCTTCTCTCTACCCTCTGACGGATCGGGGGGGGGGGGGAGGTTACTCGCTTCATTTGATGATGTCGAAGTCGACTTCTGCGTCGAGGCTCGAAGGTGGTCATCTTCTCCACGAGCCTTGCTGCAAGCAGGCATACTGTGCTGCTTGTCGTTGTAGCCCTTCACAGAGAGCTGGCCAGGGAAAACACACCATGTGAGTGACAGCAAACATTAATGGGACGCTTCAGTCTTTTTAAATACAGAAATATATGAAAACATGAGTAGGGACCTCAGGCAGAGTAATAAGGGCCTATCAGAGCACTAAAACTGTAGCGTAGTCAGGTCTGCTCGGTTGGTTCAAACCAGACCGTCCCTTCCTTAACGTCACTCAGACTCAGGACGCTCGGTAACCCCAACCCAGCCTACTGAACGTCCATCCCAGTGCGCATGGCCGCCATAAACCCATCTCCCGACATCATCGCCCTTGACAAGCGGCCCTGGCCGGCAAGCGGAACGCGTCTGCTGACTCAGGTCAATCGCGAGCCGCCATTTTTGAATCTTCTCTCCGCCAGAGGAGACTCATCACTCACACGGCTATAAAAACACTGGTGTAAAAACGGCTCCATTAAGATGATTTGTAGCAAACACTGGCAACAGAGAACACACGTGGCACCCGTGCAGCCTGTCAACGGAATATATAGATGTATCAGAGCGAATGGAAGATGGATGGGACAAGGATGGGGACCAATCTCCACAGAGTTAGTCGTGAAGGACCTGAGACGGGCACGGTTCGACGATCAGAGAGAATTGGTGCATTCCGTTATGTTGCTCACGTCGCAGGATTTGGAAATGATTGATGATAATTGAGAGCTAATCCGACCCAATGGAAACGACCATTCCCACTCAATTCTTGTGTATAAAAGTTCCACTCCATAAAGTTTTCAGTCCGTCATTCCCCCCCCGCCCCCCTCCCTCTAATCCTGACTCAGCAGAGATGGGAGTGTCTGCTGCTGCTGCCCTAGATGCCTGGAGGTGCTGCGGGCTGCTGCTCTCCCACCGTCTTGACATTGAGATACTGGCAGTGCACTCGGAACATAATGCATCTGGGTGAGGAGGAAGAAGAAGCATCCAGGATTGAAGGAGGCTGCCTCCGGCTGTCGTGTTCTCCGCTCCTCCCCAACTCTAGACGTCCGTTAGCACGGACGGGTTGAAGGATTTAGCCTCCGTTAGCATCCGCCACGCATTACATCCTTAAGGAGCAGAGCCCAAGTACGCCGTCAGGCCGACAGTGATGCCGCGGCGCGAGGCTAATGTAGCGTACTGTGGGCCAATCCGACCTGAGTGATGTAGCATCACGGCAATGTAGCATACTCCGACCTGGAGCTGATGTAGCATCACGGCTAATGTAGCATACTCCGACCTGAGTGATGTAGCGTCGATGATAACCAGAGGAGGGTAAGGCAGTAGACCTAGATGCATGCGAACGCACAGAAGTAGAATGAAGCGGCACGTCAACTGAGAGACACTCTAGGATGGGGGGGGACGGACTTCTTCTCAACTAGGCAAGCGGAACAACGCACATCACTCACCCACAAAGCGGGGGAAATGGGCCGGTCAGTAGCAAAATAAAGGGCCCACAAACCAGTGCCGCACACACCTCCACCAGGCCTCTAGAGCCCGGCTGACTGCCCCCCCCCACGGGCCCCCAGGCAGGTAGGACCAGGGGGGGGGCCAGGAGGTTGAGGTAGTGTGTGTGGGGGGGGGGGGGTGCTTACAAACAGGGCATTCATCCCCGAGGTCACAGTGTAGGCCACACCGGCAGGCGGGCTGCAAACCGTATACTCTTTTAAATCATCCCTCAACAACCTGAGAAACAGGTGGGTCATGCTGCAGTGCTGGGGGTCTGTGTACAGGTATCGACTGATGGGGGGGAGAGACGGAGAGGTGGGAGAGGATTACAACACAGCAAGCCGACGTGGGGGAGGTAGGAGGGCTGAGTGAGGAGACGGGGAGAGAGAGTATGTATATGCAGCCCTGCTGACCCGGCGAGACGGAAACACAAGACAAAACAAAACCAAAAGGGGCACGAGAAACGCCTCGAGATACCATCCGCGTTTTGAACCTCTTGTCGCCCAATTCCATCTGATTTATACCGCTCGGTTCTAGCGCTCGCGAACAGACGTGGAGGAGGGAGAAACCGAGCACCGAGGGACCAGTAGAGACCGACTGGGCTCCCATTAAGACCAAACTAAGTACAATACCCTTGTTGTTGGAACCCTTTTGAGCCCAACGTGGTTGAGAAGCCAGGGGGAGTCCAGGATGAGGATGATGGAGGCATGGGGTTGAATACTTACATACATCCCATAGATGGTGTTTTGGAGGTCATAGTTCAAGCCGGCCAGCTCGGCTGCATATGCATACTCGTTGAGGGAGTCTTTGAGGAGCTCCAGGTATAAATAGGCATGTTACAATGCAAGGGGTCCACGTAGGCAAAGGGGCTGTAGGGAGAACGGCAGCAGGTGAGTCTCCCGTGCACACAGACCACCAGACAGCGTTACAAATTAATATGTCCGACCAAAAGTGGTTTGCTGAGATTCCTTGGTTTAGCATGAGCCCAAGGATTTCAGAAATACAGTTTTAATCCGGAACACCACATGTTGATATTGGCAGAGGTCAAAGCCAAAGAGACATTTTACTTACAAGAACGTACTTTTTAAGTTCAGTCGCTAAGTGTAAACTGTGTTCAACTACCTTCTTGCTTTAGGATAAACCTGTGCATAGCTACGTATAGTCGTAACTGCCCTTATAGTGGTTGTCCGGATCCTTATCTGGATGTGATCAGATAAACGATCAATATATTTGTTAACCCGTTATCATAAAGATCAGGTTCTATCCCATGCAGTCAGAATGAAGCTCACAGGGGCCAGTCCACCGCGCTGTCGACTTACCTGAGAACTCAAAGTTCAGGCAGGCTTTGGGCAGGAAGAACCTTATCATCCTGTTTGAACCACACCTTGCTCATGGCAGTGTCCTAAGAAAACACAACAAACACGTTAATATGCAAGAATTACGCATGGTCAAAATAAGTATAATAAGACTTCACATGAAAGGACACGGCAGCATTCTGCTATGAGACGTAGAATTCAAGGGTTGGTTTTCCTTTGATATCGAACCCATCAGAATACACCCTTTCCAGGAGCTTCAGACTCAACAGGGGGCCCAGTTAAAACCCACTTGTGTGCCATAATAGGAGAGCAGCAAACCATTCTGAATCTAAAGCGACGAGAGCAACAAACGCTCATACCGGCATTACCATATCAAAAGGGCCCGAAGAACAGATGCTCCCTGGGAATTGCGGTTTATTTATAGGTCTTGTTGTTAACCAGGAGTGACTCCACTTTGATACTGTAGTAGAAGGTGCGGCGTATTGGGGGGGGGGGGGGCACGGCTTGCCTTGATTAACAGTGGGGACGGGCGGGGGGTCCTTTTCAAGGGCGGGTGGGTAGGGGGTGGGGGGGGTATCGCGAAGCTGGGTGGGGATGAACTCGTTCTTCATGGGCAGCTTGAACTTTCCATTGACGTCCGCACTCGCCCATTTCTGTTGAGAGAGAAGCGAGAGTGAAGGCATTAGGAGTAAAAACATAGATACACCAATTGTGTGGGAAACGACATGACTGAACTTTGACTGCATTTAAAACACCGCCAACAGATGTATCATAAACCCGTATCCAAACCCTCAACTCCTATCTTATCCCAGCCTTCAGAGAGCATAATGGATGGAAGCCGGTCACACAGGAGGTGCATGGTGTGACGTGTGATCAAACACCCTCCGTACGTGTGGACAGGTGGACTCCAGCCAGGACCCACTCACACTGCAGCACCTCTTCGGCGATGGCCTCCTGCTTGTACTCTGTGCCGTACCATTCCTCCTTCTTGTCCGTCTGGCCCTCAAACGACTTGGAGACCACCGCCACCCTGGAAGGGAGGGAGGGCCACGTCACGTTAAGGACAAACACCAAGACGCTCTTCAATAACGGCTCGGGTTTCCATCGTTGGATCGCTTTCCCCGTCATACCGGCCCCCAAGAGTCCTCCTATAAATATTCTGGAGGGCCAGATCTAGAGATTGCTAATGCATGCTCGTCCTTTAATGCATGAGCTATGTTTAGAGGTCCGATTGCCCTTGGAAATGTGGGGAATCCTTGATCGATGGTCGCAGACTGGACCGCAGGGGTCTATATCAATCACAGAAAGAGGGGGAGGGGCTGACATTAATCGCTTGATAATCAGAAAACGACATTCTGAATGAAAACCAGTATAAAATGAAACCAATACAAAGGTTTAAACTACCTACAGGGAATTTCTACATGTCAGCACAAGAATAAAATAACTACATAAAATGCTTTGTCTGCAAAAACAGGGCAATGGACTGATTTATGTATTACAATATCCTACGGATAGGACTGCACATTTATTGGCGAGTACACAAGCAGAAAATCGGAAAGGCCATCCATTTTAGGAACACACACACACCACGCACACGCACACACACACACGCACGCACGCACGCGGAAATTGAAAAGCTCTTTCACAGAGACATCCACAGTGATACAGCATTTTGTCGGACAAGGCACATGAGAAGCAGAACAGGACGTCTTATCTTCTAAAGGGAAGAGGGTGTGGAGTTACGCTGGAGGTAGCACCACGAAAGGTCAGAGACACTCAAGAAAATAAGACGGAACACAAATAAAACACTTGGGGAAAGAAAAAACATTTCCCCTGCACATTTTGTAGGAAGCGCCAAACTGTCCCTGAAGGGCAACTATCATGTTGCTAAAGAAACATTTCAATGTTAACTGTGTGGTTAACAGTTCAAGTGTCAACAACCTTAAGGGGCTCGCTGATTATGGTTCCGCGTTCACACAACGCCACGACCACGCAGACGCTTCGACGCAGTCCAGAACCTTTGTGGTCTGCGTCGGGTTTTAGTTAGCGGACCAATCACAGGCCTTGCTGCTGCGTCGCCTCAATTGGAGGTTCAGATTTTTGGGAGGCGCGCGTCAGGCCCTTGCGTTTTGACGCTAGGATGGTCCGCAAGGACGTAAGGGGTCCATAAAACCCCCTTGTGTTGACGTGGGACCTTAATCAGCCCGTCGGACCACATCTACCCTTACCAACCCGTTGGCCGAGCACATCCCAGTGCTTGGACATTGTGGTACTCCATAGCCAGGATTTGGTCCAACCCCTGAATGACAGAGGCCTCCCGTGTCGTCCAGGAGGCCTGCGTGAACCTCACCTGACGTGCTACGGTCTCAGCTTATCCAGCACCATCTCGATCAGGTCTGGCCGGAAGTCATCCAGCAGGTACTCTGCCGCCAACGTGTCCTCCAGCGGGTAGTAACTGCAAGGAAACAGACAACTCATTCAGACCACGGCATCCTGGTGTGACTGTTCAACAATAAGTAACGGGTAGATGGGAAATAAATAATAACTCACTTTTGTGTTAAAGTTAGGTAGAATATACCTTTAACGCTGCAGTGTTTAATTGGAATATGTGCCCAACTGTGAAGCACTTTTAAGAATACAAGCGCTTTATAAACAAAGTTGTTATGCCATTAATCTGCTCTGCTTCTGCGCTGATCGAATGCTATGAATTTAAGGCTAGCTAAGAGGGGGAAATGAGGCATTCAGAATAATTGCCTACACAGTGTGTAGGTCCCAGACAACATTTGTCCTATCTTTGCAACGCAATTAAAACTGTATTTTTTTTAGGGGTGAAGTCGGGGACAACGCTATTGTCCTCCCAGCAGTGGTGTTACATAATCAAACCCTGAGCGCCCGGCTATAGACCGCACCGGTGGGACTCTGGGGATCGGTTCTAATTCTGGCTCGCCCCGCTGCGCATGCAGGGCGCTGTCTGGGAGCACTCAGACTAGACTAGACCTGGGTGACATCAGCCCGCTGAGGGCAGCGCGCTCGGGCTGCGTGGCCATGGCAACGGGCAGTAACCAAGGAACCTACGTGCAGAAGGCCGGCTACTTTGGACGTGTATCCACGGGGACGCTCCTTGTCCTTGAACCGGAAGGCCACGTTATTCAAGTCCTGAGAGAAAGAGAGACAGAGACAGAGAGGGAGACAGAGAGGGAGAGAGACAGAGAGACAGACAGAGTCAGGGGAGAGACGGAGAGAGAACCAGAGGAGAAAAATCAGCACCCACTGACTCACTACTTCAATACCA
Organism: Gadus morhua; assembly: GCF_902167405.1. Taxonomy (NCBI): domain Eukaryota; kingdom Metazoa; phylum Chordata; class Actinopteri; order Gadiformes; family Gadidae; genus Gadus; species Gadus morhua. The sequence continues at coordinate 1,672,599 of NC_044062.1, forward strand.
AAAACAGCTTTTTCTTTTGCCAACTGGTGAGGAAGAAACGCTTCAAGGTCTTAAATTGGACCACACGAGCATTCATGAAAACAGATTCCATGTGACTATGCTTCTTTCTGCATCGGGCGATCAAGGCAGAGAAAGAAGTGATTTGCTCCCTTGTCCCCGGATAAGACCTTCAGGGTTGAAGCCAATTCAAGGTTGCATCGTCAAATTAAGATATTATCCTGCTAGCATAAAGATAAGTATGTGACTGACCCTCAACAAGTACATCACAAACCGGTTTCCCTGACAATACGAAATACTGTGACGCATGCAACATGCAACCCCCGTTAGGCTGCTCTGTGGGGCTCACGCGCTGATGACACCCCCACCCCCACCCCCAACCTTGCACTCCTGGAACACCCACTCCTGAGGCCCCTCCGTGCGCAGCTTGGTGATGTACTGGAACATGTGGAAGATGATGTCGTCCACGTGCACTGGAACCAACACACACACACACACACACTAAAGGTTAAGATGCACACTAATGACACGGCTGTTTGTCACCGGTACTAGCTCAAGCCACAAACTAATCATTTAGCGTACGCCTGTTAACGAAAGTCAAATGTATCTCAGGATAACTCCTGGTCGACCCAAGGCTCTGGACCTCTCCACTGGGACCCCCCTCCCAAACCACTGACTAGACCCCCCTGGCTCTCAGTAGCGGTCCTCTGGATGGGTGAAGTGATGATGGGTGAAGGGAGGGATGGATGGATGAGGACATGTGAGCTACTTACGAAGGCCTTCCTCGGTCAGGTCCACGTTGATGATGAAGAACATGAAGCCTCTGGCTCCCTCCTTCTGCCCGCCCACCAGCGTGTTCACCCAGCCTGACACACACAGGGTTCAACTTTTAAAGGCTTCCAAACAGTACACACGTAACTTGATTATTAACATTGTGTGAACTGAAATACATCTTTTGTGTCAAGTACACCAACAATAATATCATTAACACAATTAAAATAAACATTTTAAATGTACTTTTGTTTCATGGCAAATGAAAGCCTAGACCAACAGTGAGAGTAGCGCCCTCATTCCTAAACACACCCTACTTTACACATATTGTTCATAACCTTTTTGTTTTTACTTTCACTATCGTCAACTCTGCAGCCTACCTTTAGACTTGAGCTCCGATAACAGACTTCCTGGTCCCTCGTGGCCAATCAGGTGGCCCAGATAGTGCCCTGGGTTGGACTTGTAGTACTGCTGCAGGTCGGGGATGGGGAACGTCACGTACAGGTTCCTGATGTCCTTGATGGGGACGACTTTGTAGAATTGCTATTTTGGAAAGCAAAGAAAAAAAAAAGGTAAATGATGTAATTACCAAAATAAAAATGATTCCCTTTTTAAAAAGGCGTCACAGCTGCAGCTGAAACATATTGCAAAATAGTCACGATTCTATTCCTACTCCACCCAAATATAAATGAGGGATTCATAACGTTTTAACAACCACTAGCTTTCTGGATGGTAAGCGAGGGCTGGCCATTGTCCACTCAGCCTTTCTCAAGACCAAGCCACACTTCAGACCGGTACCCAACCCCATCTCCGGGAGCTGACCCTGCCTCCTACTGGTGTCGGCCCACAGATCAAAGTGTATGAAGTCCCAGGGGGGGGCAGGGTTCTAGGCGGTGGGGGGGGGGGGCTAGCTGGGCTCACCCTGAGGTGCTGCTCCTGGAAGGGATGCTCGGGGAACTCGGGGACGGAACGTTCTTGTTCTCCACCTCTCCGAAAAGCTTCACCACCATGGAGGTCAAGTCCTCCAGAGATTCTGCAAAACACGAGATAAAGAAAGACATGAAAGTACAGCTCGGCATTCGGGGGGGTTCACAGGGACACGAGCTACATGCTAATGAGATTTCTTTTTTTTAAAAGGATTAGTGCGTTTGCACCCAGCATTACTGTGCGGAGAGCAAAGCTTCTATACACGGTGTATTCCCGTCTTCGGAAAACCATCCAAACTCGCCGTCTGTATGGTGGTCTGTTGGTGGCAGACGACAGACATTACAGGAACTAGCAATGCCATATTAAACCAAACTGGTTGATGACATCTTTAAAGCAGCTCTTTGAACCCGTGGTTCAAAGCCACAACCCATAAAGGACTTCCAATGTTCGACTTTTATTTGACTTCATCTGTAATATTCACTTCAAAAATAGTGAAAATAGCCTGAATACCCATCCATGCACGCATCCCCCGTGGCATGCAATGTGAGTAAGATCCCAACAAGTAATTACCTCAACCCTTGTTTTACTGAATAAGAAATGCTGGCAATTACACGCAAGGTTTGTTATGAGAACCCTGAAAGTGCAGTCTCCCACACGTCTTTACCCATGAGGCTCTGCCATTTGAAATACGCTTCATCACCGGCATACTTTAGCCTGATTCCATTTTTGGGAAATTCACTTTGAATGCCAAAGTCTATGCTTCGGCTTTTAGGACTCTGGCGTTGGTCTCACTAACCTTGTCACGTCCAAACAAAATAAAAATCCATGGTCCCATGCCATGGCAGAGTTAAGGGCGTGATTTTATTTTTGAAATGCATCCATCATGTACAAAGCAAAAAACAATCTACTTCCTAGCAACATTCAAAAATTGTTTTTTTACAGAGTTGGGGGTTATAATCTGAGGGGGGAGTTCAATTTAAAACATCAGCGGGCACGAACAACATTAAAAAGTTTTTGTCTTTCAGTTAGTGGAGTGAGGTTGTGGAACAGACTGGGTGTGGGACTCAAGCAATGTCCAAGCATGATCCAGTTTAAAAAGCGGTTCAAACATATGGTTTTCACAAGATACAGGGAGGAAGAAGGGCTTTAACAACGGGTGTTTTCATGAATTATAAATGACTTATGTATTTGTTTATTTTATCTATTTATTTTCTATTTTTTTTTCTATTTTCTTTGTTTGTAAATATGTATTATTAGATATGTATATTTGAGGAGTTAGATTATTACTTGAGTAGTGGAGAAGGGGTAGGTTTAAATAAGCATATGCTTCATCCTACTCCTTTTCGGACATGTTGGGTTCACATTATTACTTTTTATACTGACTATTGTTATTGTTGTTTTCACTATTCTCATTGGATTTGTTTTTTGTTTTTTTATTTTTATTTTTTTCAGTTCACTTTGTTGTGTTACCCGCACATGTTCGAAATAAACTATCTAAACTATAAACTATACTCAAGTCAAATGGTCTAAATGCAAATAGCCATGAATTCATCTTCATTCTGTGTGACTCAGCATATCACACCAGCCGATGAATCACAGCCGATCAGGCCTGCAAGTCTTTGTACTCCATAAATCAAAAAGGTTGGTGGGTGACCACGTTTGGAGGCTAAAGCGTGGGCTTGATAGCATTTGTAAACCGTGGCTTATGATCCCGTCATGACTCGCTAGTTTTTTGGTTAATTTTTAACCAGGGAAATGACTCAATTGCTCGATAAGAATATGAGTGATAGAAAACAGCACCCACTTTCACTCCAGTCAACAACAAAAACATCTTTGACTTGTTGCCAACTGATTAGCAAGAAAGGCTAAAGGTCTCAAATGGAACCGCGGCACCATTCATAAGTGACTCAGCAAATTTTCTGCATTTTGTGCTCAAGGTGGATGTGATGGAAAAGAGTAAAAGTGAGCCAGTGAAATTATGATTTGCACCATTGTCCCCTGATAAAAACCAAAGGGTTAATCTTTCAAATAAACCCCCTCCATCTTCTTTTATTCACTGATAACCGAGATCAGGTGAAATGGCCGGCTTGGAGATGTTCTCCATTAAAAGACAAACCAAAGCACAAACAAAGCCACAACCCGACAAATGACAAACAGGTTTTTGCCTCTGCCTTTTTACGGTTATCCTGGTTCTGAATGATTCAATTATAGACAACATACATAAACCTACCGGACGGGTGATCCCAAACAACCTGTGTTCGACATCGATTTGATGTTAGTGCTCAGTCAATCATGACAAATTGGCAAATTTCTTCTCAACGTAAGACACACCACTATTGTTTCCTGAATGGGCCCATAAATCACAGTATTATGTCCCTTTATTTAAACCTGGGCCGCAGTGAAGAACAGAAAAGATCCAGGAGGACACAACCGACCAGGTGAGATAACCACAGCTACTGCAATAGAAGCCAGCTACCGGTGCCTTTCAGACTACACATCTCAGACATTATCCAACCCATGCATCCTCTGGCCAGGCACTGCTGTCCATTACAAGGACCCTAAAGTCAAGGGGCACAGAGCAGCAACGTGGGGCCCTCCTGTGAATCAGTGTGCCGGGGGAGATTAGGCAGGAAGAAATAGTTGGCCCATTATTCTCGTCTCATCCCAGGGTCAACCAGTGTCCCTCAAACCGTTTCCCCCTGTGATCTCTCCCCTTCTCCCCTCTCAAACCCTTCCCCCTGCGATCTCTCCCCTCAAACCCTTCCCCCTGTGATCTCTCCCCTCAAACCCTCCCCCCCGTGACCTCTGCCCTCTCCTCACCTCTCCCTAGCACGCAGAGACCCATGAGGTTAGACGAGTAGTAGGTGGAGTGGAACTTCAGCAGCTCCTGCCGGATGTCCACGCCCTCCTTGGACGGCCGCGTCTCCAGGGTCAGCTTGTTCCCTTTAAAAACAAAAGAACAATCAATCATTTAAGAGTTAAGAGTTGTCTTTCTCCAAAACACTCTCCCTGCCCACCCACACACACAGGAAAAGCATTAGTTTCTGAGGCCATGTCCACGTTTAATAACCACCAACAGCAAATGCATTTATTTATGCTCGAGTCGTGTTCACATGAGATGAATCTCCTCCACTTCATGATAACCCAAATATAAACAAATCTAGACTGGTGTAAAATATTCACATCACAGGGCCACGCTCGGTTAAGTGGCCGAGTCAGACCAATTAACCCAAACGCATCATGCTCACACGGTTCTTAGTTACCATGACTGATCTGTGAGACAGGCCCGCCGTTTAAACAGGGCTCTACGGTGAAAGCATTTCATTGCACTGCAAGTAAAAAAATATACGAGTAGCTAATAAAAAATAAAAATAAAACATTTTTTGATTTCAGACAATGCATCACGGGTTGGTTTTAAAAACGATCCGTCCAGTGCATATGTGAATGTCACACCAGATTGATAATGAATACATGGATCGGCCTGCTTCCTCCCATGAGCGAGCTGACAAGGGCACCACACACACAGACTCCACACATTGCCATAGCCACAGTAGCATTGTTGTCATAGTTAGGAGACCAGCAAATGATAAACTAGAGAATAATGTCACAAACACAGGGAGCTACGCGGTCAACGCAAATAAGGAATGCGGGAGGTTTACGTACGACTAGCCCTATAGGCCTACTAAAGAAGCCTGACCTTAATTTGAACTATGCACCGTTTAAGGGAATACAAAGCGCAGTGTTCCATCAACTATGCCAACCGTTCTTTAATAGCTTCATGTTTAACGAGTGCATCAATGTGAAATATAAACGTTTTTCACAATGTTCTAAAGCCTTCAAGTTTTATGAAAAATGTGTCCGCTGCCTTGATGGACAATACAAGTTATTGTATTGCATCTGATGCCTGAAAAGTAGGCATGAAATCACTTATTCCTTTATTTTGATGCATCTCTAAGAACAGTATTGCAATGTCATAATTTTCAAATATCGTGCAGCCTTCGCCTAAAAGAGGGATCAGGACAGTTGGGTGGTGTGGACGGACACGGAGGAAGTATAGAGGCAGCAACAACTCAGAGGTCAGGGAGGACTGCAGGACGGTACGACTGAGGGCATGAAGCCCTAAAGGAGGCAGAGCGCCCCGTTCAGACTCAGAGGAGCCCTGACCGGGTTGCTTCCCTCAGGAGCCACTTTCTCCACGTCCAGGCCGAACGCGACACTAGCCTGGTTGGGTTGCCGGGCGGCCCCTGGGTGAACCTTCACCCGCGTTGAGTTTCAGCCGCTGTCAGGCCCATTGTTTACCCTCGCCTCACTGTTCTCACTTAAGGTTCTCCGAGGGCGGGAGTGCCTCAGATCACTAGCCAGGTTCGGCGTGGCGATCCAGTGCCTTTAAAGTGCACGACTTTCACAACTTGTCAGATCCCATTTTGTTCTGAGCAGGAGGATACGTCCTAGATGACTCAATGCTGCCATCAGCTGGCTGTGACGGGCGGGGGGCCAGGGGCCGAGTCGGCACCGATTTGGCTCTCAGCGGGAACTCATTTGAAGTGCATGGCGGCTGTCCACGGCGCAGCACTTTGAACATGCCGAACGAAACGTAATGGCCGACAGCTTAAGGCCCAATCCCATTTCTACCCCTTACCCCTTCCCCTTCAAAACAAGGGATAGGGCTAAGGGGAAGGGGTAAGGGGTAGAAATGGGATTGGGCCTAAAAAGGGCTTGTAAAAATAAGGTGCAAAGTAGCCGAAGATCAAAGGAAAGGAGACCACATGCAGAAGAAAGCCAGAAGTCCAGGTTCTCTGGCTGTGCGAGGCCACCGTGCGCGTGCGCGTTTAGTTCAGCGAGTACCTGTTCCAAACTTGCTGAAGGGATGATCGGGGTTACCCGTGGCCTTCTCCAGCTGGAACAGCCTCCAGGCGTCATTCATCAGGTTCTTCTCGTGCTCAGAGTCCACGGCATTGACCTCCCGGTCCTTGCAGCTCTCGTCAAAAAGCGGGCACAGGAAGAACTGTGCGAACCTAAGTGACAAAAACATGGAGTTAGAGGGCAAAGTCTACTAGCGGCACAGGAAGAACTGTTCAGACCTTAACAACAACAACAACAAGGTTATAGGGCCACGTCTACTTGAGTCACAGGTATTTAAGTTTCAAGTTGCAACTTGGGCCATTGTGTGGTTTGTTGATTATATTCAAATGTTTATTTGGTCCAAATCCTGGTCCGGGTTTGTCTACATCTGCTGCTGTGCCAGGCAGTGCAGATGAAGAAATAATAGATAAGGAGCAAGGAGGAATAATCTTTGCATAAGTGGCAAATGTGGGCAACTGGCATTCAAATCGTCAATGACGTCTGAAAACAAAGCAACTATTTGCATGTCTGCACACAGTGATGAGCCGCGGCATGTCACTGAACACCTGATCCAGCTGGCCAGATAACATCACCTGGGCAGAGCGAATAACAAAGGATGACAGAACCAACCCATACCATTGAACCACTCGGTGACATATGTGCATCCAATACCACACTAATGATAGTAGATGTTAGAGCCTGTTGAGATATATTAGACGCATGTACTATTTCTTCCTGCCCCGATTAAAATCTTGATTGTGGTATTTAATGAAATGTTCCAGGCAGCACCATTTATAGATTCTTTCTTCTGAAACCACTCACGTACATTTAGAATAAATGCCCATCGGGATTTATGACACAATTCATAAAATTGTCACATTGATTCAGCAGTGTCATCAATCTTTCATCATCTCATTCTACCGTCTCGGTTTCTCCCCCTAGGGTGCTGCTAGCCTCCTGGAGCATACCTGCTAATCAGGAGGGGGGGGGGGGGCACAGCAGACACTCATTCATGGAGAAGTAGGTAAGGTAATCTCAACCACAGGCTCATTTCAGACACGACCTCCCTCACACACTACCACTCTCTTGGGTGGCTATCAAGGGGGGGGGGGGGGGGGGGTGTGTGTGTGTGTGTGTACGCTATACGAGACTGGTCTTGGTAACCAGAAACAGTGCGAGAGATGTCCACACCATTGAGAACTTCATTACATATTTAAAACGAAACCTACCGGTCATGGCCGCACACATTTTGCAAAGTGGCACACCCTAGTTCCTGTGCCTTAGAAAACAAAAACAATACACCACAAACGACATGATCTGATGATGACTGCCACATCCAAAACACAACCACAAGCACGCCTGGAACCAGAAAATATCAGGTTTTCCTTGACCTGCGTGTCCTGTTCTTTAGGTTGGAAATATGACGGAGAACCAAAGATTTGTTTTTCTTTCGGTGTGCATTGTGCAACACCCTGCGATGATGACTCAGCCTTGATTCCTCGTTCATGAACCTCGTTCATTTGTTAAAGTGCTATGAGAATATTCTTATCTTGCTATATGAAAACACATTGGGTGGCCTCGCCTGAAGTCTGACTGAAAGAGGCTATCTCCAAGATTTTCATAGATAAATGTCCGTTAAGCCATCCATCGCGGAACGAGGGAATACCCTAGTGAATGAGCCAATGAATGATGAAAGCCCTTCCGTCACAGGAATATAAATGATACAAACTTGGTGTCATGGCAAAAAAAATATTGTATCTCTGGGAAATATCAGTGCTCATCACCAAAGGTGTTGCCACAGAGAATAACACGGAAATCTTTAAAATTGCCCCTTATCTAAACCATTCCGTTTAACAAAGAAATGTAGCTTTTTAGCACAGGGCCCAGTAAATGCAACACCTTTGGTTCAGAAATAGGAATGAGAAAGGTATGGGTGACCTTAAAAGACAACACTGGGCTCGTGGACCAAATCATCGTAGTCGCAAGCCTCTTATGGCGCGTTTCCACTGCAGGGTGCGGAACGGATAGGTGCGGATCGGGTCGCGTTTCCACCGCCAAAAGTGGGCGTGACCCGGACTTTGCCGTACCCGTTCTGGCGTCGTTCTCGGGACTCCTCCGTTGGGGTACCGAAAACGAGACGAAAGGGTCCCGGGAAATTCTAGCTCCACACCCCCTCCGTTGATTGGTCGACAGAATCAACACTTCCGGGTGACGCGGGGATAAAAACAAACAAACAGTAGCCTCGAGGTATTATTCTTTACCATTAACATGTTGCGTAAAACGCTTGCTTGGGCGAACAAGGAGGTGGAGACGTTCGTCTGCATTCTTGGGGAGGAAGACGTTGTTTACGATGTTTACGTAGCTGCCGCGGCGATCGACATCCGGCCTACCACAAAGGGTACTGTCGGCAGTGGAAACGCGACCTCGGAACTGAGCTGGGCTATACCGCCCCCTCCCTACCGCACCTTTGCGATCCGATCCGTTCCGCACCCTGCAGTGGAAACGCGGCATTAAACTGCAGCAGTATCGCACACCCCTGACACAAATGTGAACAACGGCAATATCGCACCCTGGTTGTTGGGAATCAACGTGCCATTAGGGAGGATCAGCACAAAGTGATTCCGCCAAATTACATTAGTAATGGATGTTTTAGTGAAGCCAGCAAAGAAAGTGACACGTCACTCAGACCATAATTGTATTCAAGCCATACTTCAAGGCAACAGGTCTCCCAGCCCGCCCGTGTGGGTTACCTGTCGAGGGCTCCTTCCAGGTGCTCATGGGACACGTCAAAGTAGTAGTTGGTGTGCTCGCCGCTGGTGAAGGCGTTGGAGCTGCCGGCATGCTCGCTGAGGAACTGGCTGTATTCGTTCTCCTTTGGGTACTTCTCTGTGCCGAGGAACAGCATGTGCTCACAGAAGTGGGCCAGCCCAGAGATGTTGGACGGGTCCGATAACGAACCTGTGAAATAAGGAAGGAAGAGGAAACACGGAACAGAAGGAAGAAAGAGGTGGGCAGAGAAAAGAGCACAATTAAGGCCTGAAACTCCCTGACCCGGCTCAGGGCTGCAGCGCTGCGGATTTTAGCAGCAAGATTGGCACTTTACACTCCCTTCCTTTCATCAACGAGAGTAATCAATGCAGCGAGTTTAAGACACAGCACAGCGTGACACTTGTTTTATTTGCGTGCTTGTCAAATGTCACGGCCTTTATCAGCATACAAAATTGGATGGGAGGATGAATATGTATATGAATACAAGTCTCATTGAAAGAAAGACACTTTCCTGGCAAGTACCAAAAAGAAAATCATTGTAATTTATATTTAAAATAAATGAACAGGAAGTCAAATGAAAACAGAATAAAAATGTATGACCAATTTAAAAGGGGTAAAAATTAAAACATACACATCCACGCTTATTAAAGTATTACCTATTTGGACATCCATGGCGGCAGAGGATTTGTCTGTGGTGGGGTCGCTGATGAGCAGGGCCCGCAGCCCATTGGTGAACTCCAGGCCCCGGTACAGCCGCTTGTCTTCAGGGGAGCGGATGATGTCCCTCACAACCCTCTTCACGGCCGGGTCGGTCATTCTGAGGGGCAAGGACGACACAAGCCTGCAGACAAGCACACATGTGAGTTCCCAGTCCCACGAAGAGTGCAGCGATGTTAACCAGCATGCTCTGATTACTAGCCGTGTCTACTCTCGTAACCAAGTCGGTCGGCAACCGACTTTGTTGGTCGTAATGACCAACACGATGACCTCGATTTATTTGATGTTGTTGTAGGGTGCAGCATGCGTTGATGACAAAAGTCATTACGTTCTTAACAGACAGACTGACACATACAGATACATACACCAATACCAACTTTAGGCCCCAACTCATGGCAGAGCCCTCACTGAGAGTAGTCTACAGACTGTCCGCAAGGGGCTGAGCAGATTGCAGAATTCAGTCAACTGGAAATTCAGCCAAACTCTGGAGCAAGACCATACACCTGGCAACACATTACTAGGAGAGTAGTTGCTGTTAAGCTTCCTTACATGCCATTGACGAATGGTTTATGCTGTTGGGGCATTACTCTCAACGTTTGCATGCAATGATGCATGCTGTTTTTCATTAACATAGTATTAATGCATGCAATTGCCTCGGGGTGAGATAACACTTGAACAATTGCCGACAGGCTACCAGTCGATTGCTCAGACAAAGGCATAGGTTGCAAAGAAAGTTACATCTCTTGCCGTCACGTTCACTTAAGAAAATGTCAGGCATGGGTTTCAAAAAAACAACTAAACTAAACTTATTCATCTCAGTGGTAATGAGAATAAGCTTAGTCTAGAAATACAATTTATTGATAATATCGTGGATCATGCAGGGTCACGTGAAATGGTAACGTTAACTTAAGACGCATAAAGTGTGGGGGAGCCTGGCGTCCACTCATCAAGATTAACTCGGCTTTCAATGGGAGTCATGGCCTAGTGCAACATGTACCAGAAGACGCTTGATGGATGAGAGACTTCAGCGTTACACGGCTGGTGACTGGGAGTCACGCTGGCCTTGTGCAACATGTACTAAAATATAACACTATCCTGGACAACTTTTGTTTTCCATGATATATCTTTAAACTGTTACGCAATACGTAGAATATATTGGTCGCATCTACTATTTTGCAGATAGACTAAATTGCCTCCCATCACCATAACCTGACCCAATGTAGCAACAAAGCTAACGGGTGTGTTTGGTAGCAGCTCTTGGTTAACATGCCGGCTCTAACGAGTCTTATCAGCCCACCAAATGTCACCTCGCTGGCCAGCTAGCATGCTAGTTAGTCATATCACAAGGTGCGTATAATATTTTCCAAGGCTATGCAGTTTCGGTCGCAAATACTTACCTAGAATCCTGTTTAACGTAGAGACTCTTCACCGCCGGCAAAATATTTCTGGTAAACTGGGCCGATCGGTGAATGCGCTGAAACATACTTCGGACCCATGGATAACAAATCCTCGATTTCAGAGCGCCATTTTTAAAAGACTAAAGCAGACGATGCCAGAACCAAACGAATGATACAATAAATTTGATTATTCTTAAATGTATATTAGTACTCGTTCATAAAAGTATCTATTATCAGCAGATAAATCGACGGGAAACGCAGAACGAGGACTCTTTATGGTTTAAAATTCAAAGAATGAGAGGAAGTTCGATTAATTGTCCTGTTCATTCATTTCAATGGAAGATAATTTGCGACCGATATTGAAGAACTGTATAGCTAAAAAATAGCCACTAGATGGAGACCGAGCTCCTAAACAGTATGGTTGACCTTATCACTATTATAACAGAGAATGTCTAAAAGACGGGCTCTGGTTATAGCTAGTTATGATTCCTATGTGGGATTGGCTACATGATACATGGTGGGAGTCTGGGTCCCATGAAAAAGTACAACCAAATAAGCACTATTTATTTATTTATTTCCTCCTGTATTTTTAGTTCCAATTTCCTATGTGAATGGTTTTCCATTATGACGGTGGTGAGAAGGGCAGGGGCCCTCGTCACGTGGCCCCTGGCCTGGGAGGCATCTAGATCCGGCAATTCATACATAGGACACGGCGGCGACGGAGCTGTCTTCGTAGGACTGTGATTCAGGGCTTTGTTTGGGAAGTTGTGTGGATAGAGAAGCTCGACAGGGCTGTGTGGTACATTTTGTGTGCCTGGAACTGTTTCGGGGAAATTTTCATTGAACCAACCTTCTCGTAGACCGAGTAGTCATGCATAGATACATAGGGTCCCGTACATAGAGAAGAGCGCCAAGGCCAATCATATTCCGTGGGATAGATAAAGATTTATTTAATCGTAAACCTCCCGTGGCCCGATACATTATATTCTTCCATTGAGACCATGGATGAGATCACCGTTGCACATAATTACAGCTGCAAGCAATAATCAGTGAACTTGCAACCTCAATTGGCTCAAACCTGTGATGCAGGTTATCCCGCATGTCACTTTAAGGCCCACAGTCAATGTTTGCTCTAATCTGATCCACCGGACCAAAAATCCACAATTCTGTAATGATGATTCATTGATGAACGGGTGTGTTTTAGCCTAATAGCCTAGGTGGTTTGGCCAATGCATGGGGGTTGGGTGGGAGCTTATAGGACCATAAACGGTCGTTGTTAATAGTCCCATAGTGGATGGTCATTCATTCATTCTTTACTCGAGCATTCACAGATCGGAATGTATAATGCACAGTCACTCCAGCGCGGAAGATGGGAGAACTGTTGCACAAACGAAGGTCGTCCTACTGAAATGAAAGGGAACTCGAGTCCACGTGACACGAAGTGAAATATCGGCTGGTTTGATTGGTTGAACCCCATGGACTTTGACCCGCCCTCAAAAAAGGACACAAAAAACAAATCTAAATTGTTATTTGGAATCACTTTTCCATTCCGAGTACGGGCTACACCGTTGAACGAGTTGCAGTGGAGACGTTACGATGGAGTCTGGAGGGAAATCAAGCAAGGATAAAGTTGTGGCTGTTGTAGGGGGTGGTTTGGTAAGAGGAAAAGAAAACAGTTACGTAGGCATAGGCCCTACTGTGTACAACCGGAGTTTGCGTAGAGCAGGCTATAGTATGTAGGTTATACAAAGTAATATTGAACGATATTTTAAAATCAGTGTTATTTATATGCACAGCCTTTTATAAATATGTCAACTGGTTGAGAGACGTTTTATTAAAGGCTTTTATTGCAAAAAAAGTTTTAAAAAAAATAAAGTGTTTTCTGAAGTGTAATATAATTGTTCTGTAACTGCACAATGTCATTTTTAAAATCGCATTGCTGCTGTCATTATTTTTAGGTTGGAGCTCTGAATGCCTGTTATTTTGCCAGAAGAGGATTTCAGGTGGAGGTATTTGAGTCACGTGATGGTAGGCCTAACTTACATATCAATCTTCCATAACAACACCAGATAACAATGCATTGTATTTGTCACATTGAAATATGTTAGATCCCAGGAAGAATAGCTGCTGCTTTGCAAAAGCTAATGGGGATCTAAATAAAAACAAGAAAACAAACCCTGATTTCTTAATTCAAACTGATAAAGGCAAACCTGCAAAGATTCAAATATGCATGCATTCTAACTTGTGCTTTATTTGTGGTCAGATATCCGTGAAGCCAAAATCGTGCGGGGACGGAGCATTAACCTGGCCCTGTCCCACCGCGGACGCCAGGCCCTCAGCCGGGTGGGGATGGAGGAGAAGGTATGGACGACGCTGCTGTGGGGTTGGATACGTCAAGAACAGTCGACCACAATGCAACCAAACACAACACACCCACAACCAACGTACGCACATTCACAGGGCCACAAGGCTCAACCAAAATAAAATGCCTTTCTTTTAAACATATCCTAAAATGAGATTAGATGCATACTTTATCCATCCCTGTCGGGGAATTTGGTTTTATCCCCAGTAAATAAAGGGCACGTGTGATAGCAATTATGCACATATAATCACTCTGTAATTAAATCGGTGACACCTCATAAATATTTGACTCCCAAATAGCATCATTACATAGCTGTCCATTCATACACGCCCGGGATTGTGTTTTCCCCCAGATTGTCTCCAAGGGGATACCAATGCATTCCAGAATGATCCACTCTCTGAATGGGAAGCAGTCGCCTATTCCCTATGGCAAGAAAGGCCAGGTAACTGTTTGTGTAATGTGTCGTAATGCTGGTCTTGTATGCTCTGGTTATTCCATGTACAACATGTGGGCAGCTTCCCCCCAGCTTCCATCAACCACACACTCTCTCCTTTTCACACAATATGTTAATGTGCAGTGGCTTACGCTGACTAACTTTGATATTATATCTATGTTAACATTTGTTTTATAAATATATTTTTATACTTTGTGTTACTTGATTAATGAATGGCATTTGAATTGAAGTTCAGAAGGATGGTATAAGGTGGCTGAAGTGGTTTGTTTATCTGAAAGGAACCAAGAGCCACCAGTTCCCTCTGATGCTATCCATCTCTAGTCGTTCTGAAAACCCCATCACAGTTCTATGTGTGTGTGTGTGTGTGTGTGTGTGTGTGTGTGTGTGTGTGTGTGTGCGTGTGCGTGTGTGTGTGAGAATTGGAAATGCACTTTCCCTAATGGCTTGTGATGGCTAATGGTTTCCTTTTACTTCAGTACATACTGTCGGTTGACCGGGCCAACCTGAACAAAGAGCTGCTAACGGGTGAGTCCAGTGAAACGGTTAGTCTCTAATAACTCTAGTTATAAACCTAGAATGCCAAGTTGACCAACACATTTTAATGTTCATCCATGTAGTATTAGAATTGTGTGCTGCAATTGCAAACAATGTGCACAATATTCCAGTTCTGCATTACAAAAGTGCATTGGATATAAACTGCACTACAATAAGTATAATTTTTTTTTATGCTTTTATCAAGATTACCAAAATAAGTATACTATCTTGCTCAAGGGAATTCAGAATTTAACCCAGAACCTTTCGCTGTCCTGTCTGGGAGTCAAACACGCTAGCACAAGACTCCAGTGCTTTTCAAAAAACGGTTATGCATAGGTGAGCTTGTTTACGGCATGGCCTATGTACCCACCGGAGGACAGGGAAGGGAACTAGGGAATTACTTTGGTCAATCATCTGACAGAACCAATATTGACAGTTTTGGGGGGTTGCCCCAAGCAGAACGGGAACACCCAGCGATTTAATTAGTCGACTCCTCTCTGAATTCCCACTGATGGTTAGAAACCTTTATGTGCAGGTATAAGGTTTGAGAGGGTTATTTATGCATCGGGTCATTATTGGCGCAGTGTGACCTTTATTACTTTGTCAATGTATTGTTGACTGGAACACAACTTTTAGAACTTTAGTTATTTTTTTAATTTGTTTTATTCTGACTACCATGAGATCAAAGGGTCTGCTGGAAGGGTCTTCCAGTGATCGAGTGGTCTTTGCTTTCAAAGGGAATGGGTGTACCTGTCTTTATTTTAATTCTGTACTGTGTTGCACTGCATTAAAACCTTCTGCTGCTGCTTGTACGTCTCTGTTTCTATGACCAAAGAGGCAGAGAGATATCCCAACGCCAAGATGAACTTTGACCACAAACTGCAGGACTGGAGTCCTGACACAGGGCTGATGACCTTTCTCAGGTAAATTGTTCTCCCTTGCTCTTACACACACACATGCACGTACGCACGCACGCACATTCAATAATCTATTAACTTCAACCTGAGGACAATGATGACAGATAGAATGCAATCTCCAACTCTGGTCTCCAACTGGTCTGCTCTCAGTTAGGAAGAGCACATTCTATCTTATAATATGTTGAGTCAGGCGAGTGACCATCATCAATAACACCCGTGAGATTGATTGATTATCGATTGCGATGGATTAGTGTGCATGTGGTCACCCGTCTGTCGATGGCCCCAAAGGAAAATCGTACGATACGAGATGTCGCATAGTGTATTCAAAGCTGGCTGTGGTCCCCGACCCATGTGCTGTTGTTGTGGCTGGAGGGCAGGCCCGACGGCAGCGCGCAGTCGCTGCAGGCCGACCTCATCGTGGGCTGCGACGGCGCCTTCTCCACCATCCGCAAGCAGTTCCTCCGCCGGAGCCGCTTCAACTTCAGCCAGACCTACATCCCCCACGGGTACCTGGAGCTCACCATGCCGCCCGTCGCCGGAGAGGTGAACCTCCTCCCCCCTTCCCCCCCCACCCCCCAGACGTCCCCACATTACCTGTGGGAGTTGGCTTCAATGGCCGACCTGCTCTTAAAATGTTCTGTTTCCGTACTCGCTGTAATCCACGCCTCCGACAAAGGCAGCTTCAAAATGACAGAACACTACGACATTGCATTCAGAGAACGTAATATTGTGTATGTGTGTTGTGTTTTTATTACGTAATATGCAATCTGTTCTGTTTCCCCCTGTATTCGTGTCATGTTTTATGGTTTTTTTTGCCCCCAGTTTGCAATGAAGCCAAATTATCTTCACATATGGCCCCGAAACACGTTCATGATGATTGCCCTGCCAAATCTGGTGAGTGTGAGCTTTGTTCTACAGCTGTTTTATTACAAGCTAGGCATTTATAGCATCTATGTAATATAAATTACATAGATGTGTGTGCAAAAGCAGCTGAAGCTGCCGGAGCTGGTCACCTTGGGAGAATTCAAAGGAATCCTGAAGGACAGAGAAGATAGTTCTCTTGGTCAATGCAATTGTTTGTAAAGCTATTTTCTGATAACGGCCGGGTTTTTTCATTCATCTGTCACCAGTTTATTTATTTAATTTTTAACTGTACTCATTTCAATCTTCATATAGTCTTGTCCCTGATCTTGTATTGTACTTTACCTGACGTTGAATGTGGTGTATGAGAATTGTGGTTGATTGCTCTTATTATATCATGGTGCTGCCTTCTTGGCCAGGTCATTCTTGAAAAAGAGATTTTAATCTCAATGAATTTTACCTGGTTAAATAAAGGATATTGATTGATTGATTGAAATGTGATAATAAATGTGTTAATTATTTAATGAAATGGTTGCGACCAGGCTGAGGTCAACATGACATGAATAAGTTAGTAACACACACAGGTAGCAATGTCAGCTCTATTAAAAGTTTAAACAGCAAGGAGACATAAAATATGAATCGAATATGAATATGATATATGATGTTATATGTATATTATATACAGATGTGAACAGGAATTATAAATAAACGTGGCTGAGGATTTGACAGAAGCATCCAATACTGAACTTGAAATAGGATCAGCGTCTCTCCAGGGAAATCAAATGATCTCAATGAATCTACTTGATGTGAACAACAGACCATCGGGTGACTCCCACAGTGTAATAAGATGAGGAGTATGTAACGTAGGTTTGACTCTCATCCCCCCCCTCCCTTAGGTAAACAGGAGCTTAATCTAAATGTGAATCTGTGCCTCCTCATCTCTCTCATCTCTTCCAGACATGTTGATCTCCTTCATATAGTCTCCACCTCCACCCTTTGTCAGGCTTAGTTCCTCTCTCTCTGTTCCTCTTTCTGCTTTACTCTCTGACTCACAGCCCACACGTTTGTGTTGATAGTAATGCACTTTTCAAGTGTGAGTTGCATTTTGTTTTGTTGCATGCAATATTGAAAGGAGGAATGGCGGTTTAAAAAAAACACAGTTGACTTATAGTTTTAACTCCAACATGAAATTGTTTTAAACCTTCATTCCAGGACAAGACATTCACCTGCACACTCTTCATGCCGTTTGACGAGTTTGAAAAAATCACCACAGGGGACGACGTGATGGAATTTTTCCAGGAATACTTTCCCGATGCCATCCCACTAATCGGAGTGTAAGTTGCCTCCCTCCCTTCCCATCCTCCTTCCATCTAATTACATAATGGACCCCCGGGGGATTATTTCAAGGTCTATTTGCTTTTACTAATACTGTATAACCATCTTGTGACGACCAGTGCTGGAGGGGCAACAGGAGCAAAAACGAGATGGGATCCAAATGCAGACCACACTAGATTACTGATGCCGCTTCAGGCTGTGTACTTTGGGGATCGAACCAGGGACTGATTAAGCATTCAGCTCACCCAGCCAATCAATTCTGAATGTTTCCATTCACTTCTATTGCTTCCTTGTTTTTAATGTGTATGCTTTTGTATGTCTCGTAGAGAGGCACTTAAGACGGACTACTTCCGCCTGCCCGCCCAGGCCATGGTGTCCATAAAGTGTTCCCCGTATCACATCAACGACAAGTGCGTGCTCATGGGAGACTCTGCCCACGCCGTGGTTCCTTTCTACGGACAAGGGATGAACGCAGTGAGTGAACCCGAAGTAATGGGTGGGGAAGAAGGAAGGGCAGGGTCTTGGTCCACTGAACAAGTCCATGTACAGGAATGGATAAATGAAGGTCCATTTATTCCTCCCTCCATCCATTCATTCAATGTCCATAGATCGATCAAGGCACATTTGACATTGGAGAGAAATGTCCATTGAGGACGATAAAAGTCCATCCTTTATCAAAGCACATCCATAATGATTGGATCGACCTTATCTGTCCATCATGGCCATGTTTGTTTTGTGCCTGTTTTCCCTGCAGGGCTTCGAGGATTGCATTGTTTTCGATGAAATAATGGACCAGTGCAACGAGGACTTCAGTGAGTGGATTGTGAACGCAGTTGGGACTATGAAGGCCAACAGTTGATGCCGGCTAATTTTCCTCCACTGTTCCAGGTGCTGTTCTGCCCGAATACACCCGCGTTCGAGTACCTGACGACCACACTATTGCAGACCTGGCCATGTACAACTATGTCGAGGTACTGCACCTGTTTGAGCTATTATTAGAGAATATTCCCATGCCAGATATTGCCTTAACTAGACAGAGATAAAAGATCAAATCATCTTGTTAATGGAATGGAGTGCCTTAGGCTGTCATCCGTATCTGCTTAAAATGAACCTTGCCCGAACAGCAAAACAGCTTTTGGGGTGAAATGATTGATAACATTGAATTTTATTGTAAAGCATATTGACGTAACCACCATTGCAGGATCTGCAAGTGACAACCCCCATCCCTAATGGTAGAGACAATATCCGAGGCGTCTTTAAAGAGGGCGTCTTGATTCCCCTGGTTCGTGGCTGTCACTGACGGTCAGCCATTGACGAATGATTCCAATTCCACTGTCATATAAGGCCTTGGGAAGAAAGTCTTGTACAAGGAAACTAGAAGGAAGACGTCAACACCTAGTATTAAACGTGACAGCTGGAGTCTCTTGCTCAGCACCTTAAGCGTCTCTCTCTCGCGCGAGTGTGCTGATGAAGAGTTGTTGACATTCTCAGCACTCTTAAATGTGTCTCTGGCTGGAACCCCGTAGTGGTTGTCTCCTCACACGATCAGCTCCTCACTTTAGGGACTTGTTTGTTTGATGGTTAAACTAACGTAGCTTTCCTTTTGTTGTTCCCCAGATGAGAGCGCACGTCAACTCCAAGTGGTTCCTCTTCCGGAAAAAGGTTGACGACATCCTCCACTTTCTCCTGCCCAAGAAGATAGTCCCCTTGTACACAATGGCAAGTGTCGCCTTTGAGCAAACCTCTGAAACGATCTGTTGCATGTTCATTACTGTTCGAAAAATCCGGAACTGTGTTTGACCTTTTGACTGTCTTCGTGCAGGTCACCTTCACCAGAATCAGATACCACGAGGCCTTGCAGCGCTGGCATTGGCAGAATAAGGTGAGGCGTTACACTTCTCTACCAGAGAGTGTATGATGCTCTGGTTATTCTCCTGGTACCATCGTGCCTTTCAACAGCTTTTTTTTTATCATATTGCATTGCACACGTTCTTTATAGCTTTAGGAAAGGTCATTCTTTTTCTATTTTGCTGTTGGACTTACATTATTCTGTTGGTACAAACGTCGTGCCATCCTTTTCTCATTTGAAATTGATCCTCAATGATCTGAAAACAAATACTGGGACAAAACATGGGGACAGATTTATGATGCATCTTCAGCCTACATTTAATTGAATAAATGCACGATTTTATTTCTGGAACGATGAATAACAATAATAATACAATTATTTAATAATTGACTGCACATGAAACTCACCTGTTGAATATATTTTCCCCAGGTGATCAATCA
The DNA here is from genome assembly GCF_902167405.1 of Gadus morhua. Classification (NCBI taxonomy): domain Eukaryota; kingdom Metazoa; phylum Chordata; class Actinopteri; order Gadiformes; family Gadidae; genus Gadus; species Gadus morhua. Next base: position 1,692,771 of record NC_044062.1, read on the forward strand.
AGGCCTGCTGGTTTGTGCTACTGGGGCGGTTCTGGGAGGCTCATACCTGATAGCTAAACACCCTCCGAAAATACAGAGCATCCCTATTGAGAAAGTGTGGGACAGACTGCTAAGCCTGAAAGTCTGAGTAAAAATGAACCTGTCCGCTATCGGAAACCCAGAGGTCAGAGGTCATGCTCAGAATCTGTCTGATTTATGTGTCATCCTGTTAATTGTTGCTTTTAGTCACTTTGATGTTTTCTTGAATAAATCAATTGTTTTGCCTCTTTGATGCTCTTTAACATTTTTGGCCACAATCATATGAGTTTAGGAGTTTCTCTCTATATATCTCGAAGATTAACATTGCATCCACTTCAGTCATTGTTTTTCTTTTTCACCTACTTCTCTTCAAATCCCCTCCACTTGTATTAGTGCGGGGGAGGTCCAAAGGCTCCCTGATGGATTCACAGCAAATAAGGTTATTATTGGCGATGGAAATCCATCCATCAAGTCTATATATATCTGGCAGGCGTCCGGGGAGTGTAGATGGGATTTCGTTTGTCTTGGGAGCAGTTTCATTTTATTTCCTGGCTTCCTAATTAAAGTCTCAGCCGCCTCACATTAAAATTAAATCAGATGTCCAAAATTAATTCGTTCAACCCTGTTAATAAACATAAAATTTTATGAAAATCACACACAAACACCTGCAGGTTTAGCCTAAAATAGTATCTCTTTATTTAACCTGTAAACGCACACAAAAAAGCAAACAACGGAGAGAGAGGGAGTGAGCTATGTCCTATGACTAAGTGCTTAGACGTAGACCATTAACCCCAACACCACCAGCCTATGAACTGACGTGAAACACCACCAGCCTATGAACTGACGTGAAACACCACCAGCCTATGAACTGACGCGAAACACCACCAGCCTATGAACTGACGTGAAACACCACCAGCCTATGAACTGACATGAAACACCACCAGCCTATGAACTGACGTGTTAGGCGCCACAGTCACAGGCAGCAACCCCAAAGCCCTCCAACCCACCATACAACTCAGCCGCTTGAACCAGGCTAAGGTAACTCACGTGACCAACTAAACCGATCTCAAAGGACCAGCATTTAAAAACATGAATAATATCCAAAACATGACGAGTAAAATTGCACCTGAATAATTACCCATTCCCGGGTCTTATCTTACCTTCGTTACATTTTTATGACCCATTGAAAGTCTCTACGAGATACACAAGGGGAACCAGGTGTTGGTAGTAGTGGATCATCAGCCGGTGCCCTCCTGGAAGCGGTTCATGTACCGTGAGCTGGTCACCTGTACCACCAGGTCATCCGGTCGGGCAGTGGAAGAGTCGTTCTGTCCCAGGTGGCTAGAGAACATCTGTTTCGGGTCGGTGTTTCCAAGGTGTATTTATACACACAGAAGAGCAGGACGGAGGGGGGGGGGGGGGGCACCCCCGCATCACAACGGCCGCACCTGGATGACGTTGACCTCCGAGGGGACCCCGTCCGTCGTGGTCGTCTTGCCCGACTGGTTGAGGTCGTTGCTGGCGATGATGAAGACGATGGAGGAGGAGCTGAAGGTCACCCTCTTCTTGGGCCGGTCCCGGCCCACGCGGGACATGACGCTGGGCCGCAGCGGCCGCTGGACGGGGGCCAGCGGCCGCTCGTTGAGGTTCCGCTGGAGCCAGGAGACGCGCCAACAAAGCAGCTGGAGGAAGCTGCGTCGGAGCTGAGGGGGTCCGGGGAGAGAGGAGGAGGAGGAGGAGGAGGAGGAGGAGGAGGAGGAGAAAGAGGAGGAGGAGGAGAAGGAGGAGGAGGAGGAAGAGGAGGAGGAGGAGGAGGAGGGAGGAGGAGGGGAGGAGGAGAGGAGGAGAGGAGGAGGAGGAGGAAGAGGAAGAAGAGGAGGAGGAGGAGGAGGAGCGTTTAACTATACCCTTGGAAGGATTATATTAATATTGCCTTTTATGCTATATGAAGGAGATAAGTGTGGATGATTAATGAAGAAACGGTTATTAAGAAGATGGTCTGATGTTGTGTACCAGCAGTATGTGCTGCGTGTTCAAATGTGAAATTTGATAGAAAATGTTGAAAAGAAAGGAACGGATAAGTGTATCTACAAAGGGTAAAGGATTAGGGAAGCTAGGGGAAAGGTTTGCCCAAAATACGTGGCAAACCAAGTTCGGCTTGAAGACCATGAACACAGCAGAAGTTGGACGATGTTGAAGCCATGTCTGGGCTTTGTTTGATAAGAAGCCTGGCACTAGGAGCTTACGGGAGGAATCACACAGCGACAGAATAAGGACGGTGTGCCAAAGCTGGAAAAGCTCTGCAGACCAGCTAAGCTTTTGAATTACATTCTTAACATTCTAAATAAAGGTCTTCGACTTTATTATGCGGTTTCCTGAACTCTTTTCTTGTTTGAGTTTAAGCGTTGAGAGAAAAAGTTTAAGCAGAAGAGAAAACCAGGACGTCAGAGAGAAATATGAAGGTATTAAATGCAAGGCCACTTTAACAATGAACCATTGTGCCTTTTATGGCCTGTGATCCCATTTCTAGCTCTGAAAAGGTTATCGTCTTCTGGTATGTCCTTGCGGACTTCAGCACATGGCTCTAGTACACCGACTGCTTGTGGCGACAATCGTTTGCCCTTAAGAGTGTATATAGAGGACGTCTTTGAAAACGACCTTTAAAAAAGCCAATGGATCATCAAATATCTAGAGCTTACGTCAGCCTTCTCCGGCGACCCCATAAGCCCACAAGAGGAGCCCATGTGGGGACCCGACCCCCAGGTTTGGAACCACTGCACTAATCATATAGACTCAAAGACAAACTATGCCTCATGGATGGCAGAGGAGATGCAAATAAATATGACAACATATTGGATGGAAATAGCGTGACACACAATTAAGAATATATACTTTTAATAAAAACTAAATAAGTGATCTCACCTTTTTGCTCATCAGTACATATATGAGAGGGTTGTAGGCGGTGCTGGACTTGGCCAAGACGGAGGGAACGATAGCCATGAGGGGGGAGACGGCGCTGGGCCGGCCGAACGCCTCCATCATGGACACCACGGCGTAGGGCGTCCAGCACACCAGGAAGCTCAGGATCATCAGCAGGAACATGGCCGCCACCTTCTTCTCGTAGCGCAGGATCTTAACGATCTGCATCGTCTGCAGGTCCTCGATGGAGCGCAGCTGCGGAGGACGAGAGAACGGGGGGGAGAACAGGTGTCGTTAGGGTAACAGATCCCAGCGGTCCTTAGCCCTTCATCCCTCAGCGCCTCTCCGCCCCTCGGAGACCCTCCGTCGGTGGTTCAAAGACCAGCAACAGACCCTGGACGACGAAGAGAGGAACTGACATGACGTATGATCATTGGTTGCATTGCAATAGTTTAATGCAATGTCATCATAAAAATTTAAAACATATTTTAACTACTTTGGTGTGATGTAAATTCAGCATTTTATTTTCCAAAAAGTAAAAATTAAAAAGTTATACACAATATTTTTTGCTTATTTTGGTAGTTCAATATTGAAGACGTTTTCCAGACTCCCAATTGTGGTCATCCAAGTCCTTTGAAGCTAGAGAGCATAAAAGATGAAAGCCACGACTCAACCTTAGATTCCCTCAGTCCACGGAGACAAGGGTGAGACAAACATTGAAGGATAATGAGTGCTTCCTCGCCCATCTCTCAGGCTCTGCAACAACATTAAAAGTAAATTCACACGTAGAGTCGTTTTTAGTGAGTTGTCAAGAGGAGGTGATATATGAAATGGCAGCCATGCCATGGATGAATGGGAAAGGGTGGATAATACATAGCAAAACCCATACAACAAACCCAATTCATGGGGCCTATTTAAAATGCATAGATAGATATACAGATATACATTCTTGTGTGCATTCTAAATCCTTGTTCATTGTCAGATCATAGCCTACTGGGACTAGTTGTTCCTGGAGCTTCTTTTAAGACAATGAAACAGATAAGCAAGCCTAGTACTCCCTGGTATAACAACTACTTCCAACACAGTCCACTGTCAACTCTCTTCACTTAGTGTCTGCATTAATAAATTAAACCGACTGGGGAAAACATCTAAATATTCATAAATTCAAATGGTTGGAGTGAAGCTGATGAGTGGAGCAGAGAAGTAAATACAAAAAATGTAAAAGTACCAGAAACAGGATTGGTACAAATAAATGGATCAGTTGGGAAGAAATGCATGGTGTGTGTGTGTGTGTGTGTGTGTGTGTGTGTGTGTGTGT
>NC_044062.1:1699525-1707025 GCF_902167405.1 Gadus morhua
TGTGTGTGTGTGTGTGTGTGTGTGTGTGTGTGTGTGTGTGTGTGTGTGTGTGTGTGTGTGTGTGTGTGTGTGTGTGTGTGTGTGTGTGTGTGTGTGTGTGTGTGTGTGTGTGTGTGTGTGTGCGCGTGCGGGCGTGCGGGCGTGTTATCCAACGAATGTGTTCATTCACTTGTCTTTCTCTTGAAGGTTCACATTGCCAACATAGTTTTAACTCTGATGTGATTCATTCAGCCATAAAGTGTTGTGGAAAGGGGTTGTATATATTTGGGTCACTATTTGTTAAACAAAAATAGCGAGGCATTAGAGTGCATCAAAAATGCAAATGCGTAAAAACCAAACCCTCACGCAACATTTGGTTACTTACCACTCACAGAAATAGTGAATTCGATATGACTTTATTGTTTACTGTGGATGTCTGATGAAGCCCCGAGAGAAAGCCTGGCCTGTATATTCCCCTTCACGCACCTCACTATGTCATTATCTCATTAGAATCCTCCCCTTGTGGCTCCTGCGCATCAGGCATAGGCCTATTAGCAGCAGGAGGACATTTCTCTGTCCAATGTCACTATGAAAGTCACCGTCACAAGAATACAACGGATTCATGCCCCATTCACCTCATTTTTAACACTCCAATTCACCTCCAAAACGTCCTCCATCACAGTGTGACTTGTAGTCTAATTATAGGAAGAGCGGGGATGTAATGGGGAATTACTGCCGCCAACCCAAATTAGATAAGGAGAAAAACTAAATACAAAACGGCAAATAAAACATGGGAAATTAATTTCATTTTAATTTAAAAGGCTCAAGGGGTCCATGCCAACTAAACTGTGAGATATATTGAACCATGCACAGCCTATGACAAAAAAAAAAAAAGGTCTACATCTAAAACGTCTAAAAAAGCATCCATTTAAGACTTCGATTGCTAATATGAATATTGTACATCCTCACCGAACAAGCTGTTGCTGAATCCGTCCCACGTGCATGTCGCCCTGCTCCAGATCCACCCGCCTTTAAGGCACGAAACAAACGTGAAGTTGATGCCGAAAACAGACACCAGTATGTCACTCACGCTGATGTTGACCAGCAGCAGATTCGTAGGCGTCCGGAGTCTCTTGAATCGATAGAAGAGCACGATCACTACGACGTTGTTGCAAAACCCAAACACTCCAATGCTGCCGACGGTCAAGGCGAGAAGTTTGTAGGTGCCAGCAGCAAACAAATGGTGGGCTGTTGTAGTACTCCCCTCACTACTTCCAGTTTGGTTGGCAGGATTCATTGCGTGGATAACTTCAGTGGCAGCATGGTGGAGGAGAGTGGTGTGCGCACATACCGCGTAAAATGCCGCGAAGCCCCGTCTTGGTCAATTCCATCAGCCCAGCCGATCGAGTTCAAACCTGCGCGACTGATTTGGACAGAAACTGGGTCAGTTGTCCAACAGGAGTCCAGGGGAGCGAGAGCCGCGAGTTGGGCGGGGGTTCTTTCCCTCGTCAGCTCGTCAACAACATAAGTGAACAAAGTGTTGATGTCATTGCGCCGCAAGTGGATTGTTGGATGGACTGTGCGATTTGCAGAAGCACTCTGAAATGTCAGCATACATTTGCACTTTCATTCGGATGTGTGATTCATATCGACCCAATTAGATGGGACGCAGACCGTATTTCTATTAGAGTCCAAACCAGATGTAACCAAATACTAGACCATCCCAATGTAAATGAGCTTTGCATTTTGGTTTGTCATTCCCATTGGCTTCCATTCCTTGATGTCCTCCCAAGATCTTAAAACAATTATTTGTAGAATTGCTTGGCTATTGTCTCTCTCTCCCCCCCCCCCCCTCAGCAGAGACGTTTTTATATTAATAACCTAACCTGATCTATGATCATGTTAAAGATGCCTGACTCATTCTGAAAGTGTGTATGTGGCAGCTGTTTGTAATTATTCTTGCGTGTTGATATTATTCATCTACTGCAGTTTCAGCATGAACCTTACTTATATTCCCCCTGACACTTTGCAGCTTCAGTATCTTCCAATCAGGGATCACGTGCCAAGGTGGTGCTGGACCTGGAGGTGGAGCTGGACTAGGCCGAGCGGGGGGGGGGTGGTGCTGGACCTGGAGGTGGAGCTGGACTAGGCCGAGCGCGGGGGGGTGGTACTGGACCTGGAGGTGGAGCTGGACTAGGCCCAGCGGGGGGGGGGGGGGTGCTGGACCAGGAGGTGGAGCTGGACTAGGCCGAGCGGGGGGGGGGGGTGGTGCTGGACCAGGAGGTGGAGCTGGACTAGGCCGAGCGGGGGGGGGGGGGTGGTGCTGGACCTGGAGGTGGAGCTGGACTAGGCCGAGCGGGGGGGGGGGGGGGGGGGTGGTGCTGGACCTGGAGGTGGAGCTGGACTAGGCCCAGCGGGGGGGGGTGGTGGTGCTGGACCTGGAGGTGGAGCTGGACTAGGCCCAGCTGGGGGGGGGGGGTGGTGCTGGACCTGGAGGTGGAGCTGGACTAGGCCGAGCTCCAGCCGTTGGCTCCCCAGAGAGGAGCCTCTCATTTCTTCCGGCTGTGGAGATCTTGAAGTCTGGCTTCCTAAGCTCCACTCCCACTCAGCCTTCTCTTCCATTATGCATAATGGGGGCACTTGAGCCTGTTTTTTAAATGCATGTTTGAGGTTCGAAGATCATTTGCTGGCAAAACGGGGGTTACAAACTTCAAACGGGGGTTACAAACTTGAGAACTTCATATTCTCATATTCCCTATTTTTTTGTCTTTTTTAATGAAAGACCAAAAAAGTCTTGTTACTATTTTTTTTCTTTTTGGTTCGGGCTGGACTACATGTATGCCTTTTGAAATACATGAAAAGTATGAAGGCCTTATTGTGTTCAATATTCACTATTTTATTAATTATCTTCTAATTCCCTTTGTCTTCAGATGTGTCAAGTCCGGGAGATCATTGACGCGCAGTTTGACAACTATAGAATTGAGTGATGATCATTGATGACTTCATCATATCTTCTGATTAATGCTGACCTCGGTATTGCGCATGCTGTAGTGGGAAGACATGAACTTGTCTTTGCCAGTAAACAACTTGCTACATGAGGATGCATAGGGCCAAACTCTAAATGCCTTATTGCTGTCAATATATGTATGTTCTACTTGTTTCATTGAAACTCTTCTTCCTGTTGTCTTGACCATGTTTCGTTGTTGCCTGTTTGTCAGGTATATAAGCAAAGGGTTAAACATTGGGTTGATGGTGGGGGTCAACTTTGAGTGTTGATCTAATCATTTATACTCACAAAACAGACTTAGAGTCTTAATTTGGGGTCATTAAGGTCACCATCAATGTTGTTGTGGTTGTTGTTGTTGTTGTTGTTGTTTTTTCAGTTATAAACTATATAAAATAACATCATGAGGTACGCAAAATATTACCACATTGAAGATCTTCAAAAGATATTTAAGATATTTTAAGACATATCATTTTTCAATCTATCACAATTAGGGTAGATCCCAATGAGGGACCCATAATGGTGGATAGATATGAATACGTCAGTCAAATCCCTTTGGTGACGTTCAGAAGAGGTTGGGTAAAAAAATAGCTAACCTTTTCTATTTTCTTTCTCTGCATCTTTAGCGAAGGACATGAATAATTCATGGTGGCGAGCGAGCCGTATCTTTTGAAAGCCTGTGTGGGAATGGAAGCCCTGGATGGTCAGTGCTGGCATAACGCAACATGATAAAGTGTGAGCGGTTGTGTGGGCATGTGCATGTGGAGCTGCACTCTCCTGTCATTTCAAGACCGGCAATCATAATTGAAAAGGTTATCACTGTCACAAGGGGGCTAGGAACCTCCTCAGAGGTGAGGGAAGGGAGGAGGAGGGGAGAACGATAAGGCCTCAGAAGGCATCAGGGCATGGGTTGGGCTCTCCTAGACTAATTAAAACGTTGTTTTGACATGTCTCGCGTGAGAAATGCTGAGGCAGTTTCAAACCCAACACCGTTGGATGATAAATAATTTCACGATTAATTACTAAACAATGACCAAAAACACGTTACTACTGACACAATGAGTAACTGCTATGTTTTCAAAATGGAGACGGTCATTGCGATTGCAATGTACAAGCCCTATTATTGGGGGCTCCATGTCTATTGTTTCTCCCTTGAGTTGAGGTACAGATCCATAATTGTGTGTGAGGTGTTGCAGTACTGTTCCTCCTGTGTTTCACATGTGTACCGTCGTGTAACAGATCCCTGAACCAGGCAGCAAAAAACCTGCAGGACAAACTACAAAGATTCCTGCAATGCAAACTCTGAAATTACCATGAAAAGACAATGCCCTTATAAGGGTTGCCTAAACATAGTCACTTTCTGATTAATAAAGAGGTCACTATTCCCATTGCAACTAAGACAGTGAGAACGTGTATCTTACCCAGCACCCTATGCAATGTTTGATTGGTTTGGTTGTGTGAGTCACGTCGTCAGCTGAATATGAAAGACCCGGAGCTAGGCAGGGCTGTTTAAGGGCTGTCTTCCTGCCATCTCCCTGTCTTTCTGAGGCTCTCTCCACCTCTTCCCAGGACCTCTACAGACCAAACCTCCTGATTGATAAGCCGTTGACAATGTGCTGCAAAATAGAGGAGACAGAAAAATGAACGTGCTGTTGTTGTTGTGACAGCTAGAGGAAGATTCTAATTAGGTGAAAGGTTTTCATAGAAATGGATCTATTTTGAAATGCGGCCAGAATAAATGTAGTTTGATTGGCGTTAACACCCACGAGCAGATTGGAGAAGGCTAAAACATTTCGGTACTTACGTCGGCATCTGCCGCAACCAGCAAGAGTACCAACTTACTTAGTAGTTAAGAAGACAAACAGTCTTTCAGAATGTTCTTTTCTATCATTAACAGGATTTAGGCTCCACATTTACCCGATCAAAACAAGTTGACTGCAATATATTTCAGTTTATTGTCAAGCTCAAATGTACTTTGTATTTCCAGTCTGGAAGCTAACATTTTCATCTCCTTCATCCAAACACATATAGGCCTATTAAACCTCAGGGAAGTTTCATGGAGATAACGCATCTTGCCCAGCGATGATAAACATGTGCATGTTTCTATAAGCACGTTTATACATGCTTCCAGGATCCCTTATAGACTGGACCATGCAGGCTCCTACCGACACATGAATGCACAGCGGTAACCTTGTAGGTGCCTTGGATTTGATCTGTGAACAGATAGCCCACTCTTTTCACGCCTTTCTCTCACAAACGCATGCCCACACAAACACTATCAGCCTTTTGTGTGTAAGAATCGTAACCAAAGTCTATGTCCACATCGTGTTTTCCTAATATAAATAATGCAGCCATTTGCCCCATTTCAACAGAATCTCAATGTGCCGGGAACCCACCAGCCATCTTTAGTGTCAGCTACAGCCTTCTCCTCCTGTCATGATGAGGCTTCTTGATTTACACACTCCACCTACCTGCTGGCATTTCACTTTTTAGTAGGATGACCGTGTTGTGTGATGTTTACACACACATACACTTGCATACGTGCATTGCACTCACACACATGCACATGGACGCATCCACAAACAAACAAACACTGAAACAAACACACACGCACGCACGCACGCACGCACGCACACACACACACACACACACACACACACACACACACACACACACACACACACACACACACACACACACACACACACACACACACACACACACACACACAGAAACAGTCGATTATCACGGCAACCTTGTGAGATGCTATCCTCACAGCCGGTTTATTTTTGAAGGTATTCTGTTTGTACTTTCTTCCTCGGCTCGTTGATCTTCTAAAGAAATCTTCAGAGTTGAAGAGAGGATTAAGCGGAACGCGCTGACGGCTCTCAGCCTCTCTCTCTGGCTCTCTCTCTCGCTCGCTCGCCCCCGATCCACACGTGCGATGCGACCCCTCATCGACATTGCCACCCCTCAGAATGCTGCGTCAGTGTCCGTATCCTTCAGGAGTCCTGTAACCCGGCAATGAATGCTGGCACCTCATTTAAGGTCATTAAAAACATAAAATGTAAATACGGCGTTGTGATTATGTTATGATGAGGATTCAGTGTTCCAATTATAGTTTGACTTTGTTGACTTTGGAAATGAGAAAACTCCCAAATGTTTTTTCCTAGGGATTCCGTTGGGAGACATCGTGTCCCACATGTGGAGGCTGGACGCCCGGTCCAATCAGCGCAGGGACTTAAGAGCCCGTCGGGGTCAGGGCTGCAGATAGCAGCTGGCACGTACAGCAGATTGTCCCGTAGTTTGTTGTCGCTAACGCAGTGTGACGGAACCGGCCCCGCGGCCCGAGCTGCTGAGAGATGATGGAAGGAGGAGGGGCGGGGGCGGGGGCGGGGGGGGGGGGGGGGGGGGGGGGGGGGGGGGGGACCCCGGTGTCCAGTGTTCCGTTGTCCTCTCAGCGGACCCCCCGTGCGGCGGGCCAGCCACTGGGGGCCGAAACCAGAGAGCACAGGACGAGGAGGTGGGGGGTACATGGTGCCGGTGACCGATCTTATCTCTGGGACGTCCCGGCCTTTGCCAAAATAATCTAGGGTGAAGGCTCTGTGTGTGTGTGTGTGTGTGTGTGTGTGTGTGTGTGTGTGTGTGTGTGTGTGTGTGTGTGTGTGTGTGTGTGTGTGTGTGTGTGTGTGTGTGTGTGTGTGTGTGTGTGTGCGTGCTTGTGTGTGTGTGTGTGTGTGTGTGTGTGTGTGTGTGTGTGTGTGTTGTGGGTATTTTGTGTGAGGTTGTGTGTGTGTGTGTAGGGGTTATTGTGTGTGTGTGTGTGTGTCTTTGTTTACCTTTGACCACCAGAGTCAACACAGTGTCATATCGCTTATCTTAGTGCGATCTGTCTCTTCTGTGTTTTCTTGTGCCGGATTTTTACACCAACAAGAGTATAAATAAATAAATAAATATTTGATGCTGTGTGTCGTTTTTTGTGTGTGTGTGTGTGTGGGGGGGGGGTATCTTTGTGTCTGTGTCTGTGTATGAGCGCGGAAATTAAGTTCTTAAAATAGACAAGACAAAACGTTTGTAAGTCAACGTTACATGTTACATGTTTTTTATTATTCGATGTGACCATCACCATGAGTGGTTCTATCTTCAACTTGTAATAATACAGCTTTCACTAATAACCACTTGCACTAATTATTCATTAACAATTACCGCTTGGCTGCACTTGTGATTGGAACACACGGAACATGACTAGCAATCAGCCTTTGTGAATACTCAACCTGGTGTCTGAGGAGACTTCAGGGAAAGAGTGTGAGCGTGTGTGTGTGTGTGCATAGCACATGTGCCTGTGCTATGCATTGTGTGTGTGTGCTGTGCGTGGTGGGGCTCATCTTTGGCACAGTTTTTTTTTTTTATAAAACACTTTTCCCCCAGTATTTAACTTAATGACTATAATATTCATGGACACCTTCCAGCCCCACCTCACCTAAGCATGCTGTCTCTCACTCTCTCTCTCTCTCTCT